>NW_027140547.1:2500-302500 GCF_036365525.1 Heterodontus francisci | reverse complement strand
CTCTCTGACACTCTCTATCACTCTTAGACACTCTCAGACACTCTCTATCACTCTCTGACACTCTCTGACACTCTCTATCACTCTCTATCACTCTTAGACACTCCCTGACAATCTCTATCACTCTCAGACACTCTCTATAACTATCTGACAATCTCAGACACACTCTATCACTCTCTGAAACTCTCTGACAATCTCTATCACTCTCTGATACTCTCTGACAATCTCTATCACTCTCTGACACTCTCTATTACTCTCTGACACTCTCAGAAAATCTCTATCACTCTCTGACACTCTCTGACACTCTCTATCACTCTGAGACTCTCTCTGACACTCTCTGTCACTCTCTGACACTCTCTGACAATATCTGACACGCTCAGACACTCTCTATTACTCTCTGACACTCTCTATCACTCTCTGACACTCTCTGACATCCTCTATTACTCTCTGACACTCTCTGACAAACTCCGACACTCTCTATCACTCTCTGAAACTCTCTGATGCTCTCAGACACTCTCTGACAGTCTCCATCACTCTCAGATACTCTCTGACCCTCTCTGACACTCTCAGACACTCTCTATTACTCTCTATTACTCTCTGACACTCTCTATTACTCTCTGACACTCTCTGACACTCTCTGACACTCTCAGACACTCTCTATGACTCTCTGACACACTCTACCACTCTCTGACACTCTCTGACACACTCTGATAATCTCAGACACTATCTGACACTCTGAGACACTCTCTGACACTCTCTGAAACACTCCGACACTCTCTATCACTCTCTGACACTCTCCATCACTCTCTGAAACTCTCTGAAGCTGTCAGACACTCTCTGACACTCTCTGACACTCTCTGACACTCTCCATCACTCTCAGATACTCTCTGACACTCTCTATCACTCTCTGACACTCTCAGACATTCTCTGTCACTCTCTGACACTCTCTATCACTCTCAGACACTCTCTGACACTCTCTATCACTCTCTGACACTCTCAGACAATCTCTGACACTCTCTATCACTCTCAGACACTCTCTGACACTCTCTATCACTCTCTGAGACTCTCAGACACTCTCTGACACTCTCCATCACTCTCAGATACTCTCTGACAATCTCTATCACTCTCTGACACTCTCTATCACTCTCAGACACTCTCTGACACTCTATATCACTCTCTGACACTCTCAGACAATCTCTGACACTCTCAGACACTCTCTATCACTCTCTGACACTCTCTGACACTCTCTATCACTCTTAGACACTATCTGACACACTCTATCACTCTCTGACACTCTCTGACACTCTCTATCACTCTTAGACACTCTCAGACACTCTCTATCACTCTCTGATACTCTCTGACAATCTCTATCACTCTCAGACACTCTCTATAACTGTCTGACAATCTCAGACACACTCTATCACTCTCTGAAACTCTCTGACAATCTCTATCACTCTCTGATAATCTATGACAATCTCTATCACTCTCTGACACTCTCTATTACTCTCTGACACTCTCAGACAATCTCTAACACTCTCTGACACTCTCTGACACTCTCTATCACTCTTAGACTCTCTCTGACACTCTCTGTCACTCTCTGACACTCTCTGACAATCTCTGACACTCTCAGACATTCTCTATTACTCTCTGACACTCTCTGACAAACTCCGACACTCTCTATCACTCTCTGAAACTCTCTGATGCTCTCAGACACTCTCTGACACTCTCCATCACTCTCAGATACTCTCTGACCCTCTCTGACACTCTCAGACACTCTCTATTACTCTCTGACAATCTCTATTACTCTCTGACACTCTCTGACACTCTCAGACACTCTCTATGACTCTCTGACACACTCTACCACTCTCTGACACTCTCTGACACACTCTGATAATCTCAGACACTATCTGACACTCTGAGACACTCTCTGACACTCTCTGAAACACTCCGACACTCTCTATCACTCTCTGACACTCTCCATCACTCTCTGAAACTCTCTGAAGCTGTCAGACACTCTCTGACACTCTCTGACACTCTCTGATACACTCCACCAATCTCAGATACTCTCTGACACTCTCTATCACTCTCTGACACTCTCAGACATTCTCTATCACTCTCTGACACTCTCTATCACTCTCAGACACTCTCTGACACTCTCTATCACTCTCTGACACTCTCAGACAATCTCTATCACTCTCTGACACTCTCTATCACTCTCAGACACTCTCTGACACTCTCTATCACTCTCTGACACTCTCAGACAATCTCTGACACTCTCAGACACTCTCTATCACTCTCTGACACTCTCTATCACTCTCAGACACTCTCTGACACTGTATATCACTCTCTGACACTCTCAGACAATCTCTGACACTCTCAGACACTCTCTATCACTCTCTGACACTCTCTGACACTCTCTATCACTCTTAGACACTATCTGACACACTCTATCACTCTCTGACACTCTCTGACACTCTCTATCACTCTTAGACACTCTCAGACACTCTCTATCACTCTCTGATACTCTCTGACAATCTCTATCACTCTCAGACACTCTCTATAACTATCTGACAATCTCAGACACACTCTATCACTCTCTGAAACTCTCTGACAATCTCTATCACTCTCTGATAATCTATGACAATCTCTATCACTCTCTGACACTCTCTATTACTCTCTGACACTCTCAGACAATCTCTAACACTCTCTGACACTCTCTGACACTCTCTATCACTCTTAGACTCTCTCTGACACTCTCTGTCACTCTCTGACACTCTCTGACAATCTCTGACACTCTCAGACACTCTCTATTACTCTCTGACACTCTCTGACAAACTCCGACACTCTCTATCACTCTCTGAAACTCTCTGATGCTCTCAGACACTCTCTGACACTCTCCATCACTCTCAGATACTCTCTGACCCTCTCTGACACTCTCAGACACTCTCTATTACACTCTGACACTCTCTATTACTCTCTGACACTCTCTGACACTCTCAGACACTCTCTATGACTCTCTGAAACACTCTACCACTCTCTGACACTCTCTGACACACTCTGATAATCTCAGACACTATCTGACACTCTGAGACACTCTCTGACACCCTCTGAAACACTCCGACACTCTCTATCACTCTCTGACACTCTCCATCACTCTCTGAAACTCTCTGAAGCTGTCAGACACTCTCTGACACTCTCTGACACTCTCTGATACACTCCATCACTCTCAGATACTCTCTGACACTCTCTATCACTCTCTGACACTCTCAGACATTCTCTATCACTCTCTGACACTCTCTATCACTCTCACACACTCTCTGACACTCTCTATCACTCTCTGACACTCTCAGACAATCTCTATCACTCTCTGACACTCTCTATCACTCTCAGACACTCTCTGACACTCTCTATCACTCTCTGACACTCTCAGACAATCTCTGACACTCTCAGACACTCTCTATCACTCTCTGACACTCTCCGACACTCTCTATCACTCTTAGACACTATCTGACACTCTCTATCACTCTCTGACACTCTCTGACACTCTCTATCACTCTTAGAAACTCTCAGACACTCTCTATCACTCTCTGACACTCTCTGATACTCTCTATCACTCTCTGACACTCTCTGACACTCTCTATCACTCTTAGAAACTCTCAGACACTCTCTATAACTCTCTGACACTCTCTGACACTCTCCATCACTCTCAGATACTCTCTGACACTCTCTATCACTCTCTGACACTCTCAGACATTCTCTATCACTCTCTGACACTCTCTATCACTCTCAGACACTCTCTGAAACTCTCTATCACTCTCTGACACTCTCAGACAATCTCTATCACTCTCTGACACTCTCTATCTCTCTGAGACACTCTCTGACACTCTATATCACTCTCTGACACTCTCAGAAAATCTCTGACACTCTCAGACACTCTCTATCACTCTCTGACACTCTCTATCACTCTTAGACACTATCTGACACACTCTATCACTCTCTGACACTCTCTGACACTCTCTGACAAACTCCGACACTCTCTATCACTCTCTGAAACTCTCTGATGCTCTGAGACACTCTCTGACACTCTCCATCACTCTCAGATACTCTCTGACACTCTGTTTCACTCTCTGACACTCTCAGACATTCTCTATCACTCTCTGACACTCTCTATCACTCTCAGACACTCTCTATCAATCTCTGACACTCTCAGACAATCTCTGACACTCTCTGACACTCTCTATAACTATCTGACACTCTCAGACATTCTCTATCACTCTCTGTCACTCTCTGACACTCTCTGACAGTCTCTATCACTCTTAGACACTCTCTGACACTCTCTATCACTCTCTGACACTCTCAGACACTCTCTGACACTCTCTGACACTCTCCATCACTCTCAGATACTCTCTGACACTCTCAGACATTCTCTATCACTCTCTGACACTCTCTATCACACTCTGACACTCTCTATCACTCTCTGATACTCTCTGACAATCTCTATCACTCTCTGACACTCTCTATAACTATCTGACGCTCTCAGACACTCTCTGACACTCTCCATCACACTCAGATACTCTCTGACACTCTGTATCACTCTCTCAAACGCTCTGACAATCTCTATCACTCTCTGACAATCTCTGACACTCTCTATCACTCTCTGACACTTTCTGACAATCTCTATCACTCTCTGACAATCTCTATTAATCTCTGACACTCTCAGACACTCTCTATCACTCTCTGAAACTCTCTGACACTCTCAGACACTCTCTATTACTCTCTGACGCTCTCTATCACTCTCTGACACTCTCTGACATCCTCTATCACTCTCTGACACTCTCCATCACTCTCTGAAACTCTCTGATACTCTCAGACATTCTCTGACACTCTCTGACACTCTCCATCACTCTCAGATACTCTCTGACACTCTGTTTCACTCTCTGACACTCTCAGACATTCTCTATCACTCTCTGACACTCTCTCTCTCTCTCTCAGACACTCTCTGACACTCTCTATCGATCTCTGACACTCTCAGACAATATCTGACACTCTCAGACACTCTCTATAACTACCTGACACTCTCAGACATTCTCTATCACTCTCTATCACTCTCTGACACTCTCTGACACTCACTGACACTCCCTGACACTCTCTATCACTCTTAGACACTCTCTGACACTCTCTGACACTCTCTATCACTCTCTGACACTCTCAGACACTCTCTGACACTCTGCATCACTCTCAGATACTCTCTGACACTCTCAGACATTCTCTATCACTCTCTGACACTCTCTATCACTCTCTGATGCTCTCTGACAATCTCTATCACTCTCTGACACTCTCTATTACTCTCTGACACTCTCTGACACTCTCTATCACTCTCTGACACTCTCAGACACTCTCTATAATTATGTGACGCTCTCAGACACTCTCTGACACTCTCCGTCGCACTCAGATACTCTCTGACACTCTGTATGACTCTCTCAAACGCTCTGACAATCTCTATCACTCTCTGACACTCTCTGACACTCTCTCTCACTCTCTGACACTTTCTGACAATCTCTATCACTCTCTGACACTCTCTATTAATCTCTGACGCTCTCAGACACTCTCTATCACTCTCTGAAACTCTCTGACACTCTCTATCACTCTTGGACACTGTCTGGCACTCTCTATCACTCTCTGACACACTCTGACACTCTCTATGACTCTTAGACACTCTCTGACAATCTCTATCACTCTCTGACACTCTCTGACAATCTCTGACACTCTCAGACACTCTCCATCACTCTCTGACACTCTCTATCACTCTCTGACACTCTCTGACACTCTCAGACACTCTCAGACACTCTCTATCACTCTCTGACACTCTCAGACACTCTCTCTCACTCTCTGACCCTCTCTGACAATCTCAGACACTCTCTATTGCTCTCTGACACTCTCTGACACTCTCAGACACTCTCTTTGACTCTCTGACACACTCTACCACTCTCTGACACTCTCAGACACTCTCTATCACTCTCTGACACTCTCAGACACTCTCTCTCACTCTCTGACCCTCTCTGACACTCTCAGACACTCTCTATTGCTCTCTGACACCCTCTGACACTCTCAGACACTCTCTTTGACTCTCTGACACACTCTACCACTCTCTGACACTCTCTGATAATCTCAGACACTATCTGACGCTCTGAGACAATCTCTGACACTCTCAGACACTCTCTATAACTGTCTGACACTCTCAGACATTCTCTATCACACTCTGACACTCTCTGACACTCTCTGACACTCTCTATCACTCTCAGACACTCTCTGACACTCTCTATCACTCTCTGAGACTCTCAGACACTCTCTGACACTCTCCATCACTATCAGATACTCTCTGACAATCTCTATCACTCTCTGACACTCTCTATCACTCTCTGATACTCTCTGACAATCTCTATCACTCTCTGACACTCTCTATTACTCTCTGACACTCTCTATTAATCTCTGACACACTCAGACACTCTCCATCACACTCAGATACTCTCTGACACTCTGTATCACTCTCTGACACTCTCTGACACTCTCTATCACTCTCTGACACTTTCTGACAATCTCTATCACTCTCTGACACTCTCTGACAATCACTATCACTCTCTGACAAACTCTGACTCTCTCTATCACACTCTGACACTCTCAGACACTCTCAGACACTCTCAGACACTCTCTATCACTCTCTGACACCCTCAGACACTCACTCTCACTCTCTGACCCTCTCTGACATTCTCAGACACTCTCTATTACTCTCTGACACTCTCAGACACTCTCTATGACTCTCTGACACACTCTACCACTCTCTGACACTCTCTGACACTCTCTGATAATCTCAGACACTATCTGACACTCTGAGACACTCTCTGACACTCTCTGACACACTCCGACACTCTCTATCACTCTCTGACACTCTCCATCACTCTCTGAAACACTCTGAAGCTGTCAGAAACTCTCTGCCACTCTCTGACACTCTCTGACACTGTCCATCACTCTCAGATACTCTCTGACACTCTCTATCACTCTCTGACACTCTCAGACATTCTCTATCACTCTCTGACACTCTCTATCACACTCAGACACTCTCTGACACTCTCTATCAATTTCTAACACTCTCAGACAATCTCTGACACTCTCAGACACTCTCTATCACTCTCTGACACTCTCTATCACTCTTAGACACTGTCTGACACTCTTTATCACTCTCTGACACTCTCTGACACTCTCTATCACTCTTAGACACTCTTTGACAATCTCTATCACTCTCAGACACTCTCTATAACTATCTGACAATCTCAGACACTCTCTATCACTCTCTATCACTCTCTGACACTCTCTGATACACACTATCACTCTCTGAAACTCTCTGACAATCTCTATCACTCTCTGATACTCTCTGACAATCTGTATCACTCTCTGACACTCTCTGACAATCTCTGACACTCTCAGACACTCTCCATCACTCTCTGACACTCTCTATCACTCTCTGACACTCTCTGACACTCTCAGACACTCTCAGACACTCTCTATCACTCTCTGACACTCTCAGACACTCTCTCTCACTCTCTGACCCTCTCTGACAATCTCAGACACTCTCTATTGCTCTCTGACACTCTCTGACACTCTCAGACACTCTCTTTGACTCTCTGACACACTCTACCACTCTCTGACACTCTCAGACACTCTCTATCACTCTCTGACACTCTCAGACACTCTCTCTCACTCTCTGACCCTCTCTGACACTCTCAGACACTCTCTATTGCTCTCTGACACCCTCTGACACTCTCAGACACTCTCTTTGACTCTCTGACACACTCTACCACTCTCTGACACTCTCTGATAATCTCAGACACTATCTGACGCTCTGAGACAATCTCTGACACTCTCAGACACTCTCTATAACTGTCTGACACTCTCAGACATTCTCTATCACACTCTGACACTCTCTGACACTCTCTGACACTCTCTATCACTCTCAGACACTCTCTGACACTCTCTATCACTCTCTGAGACTCTCAGACACTCTCTGACACTCTCCATCACTATCAGATACTCTCTGACAATCTCTATCACTCTCTGACACTCTCTATCACTCTCTGATACTCTCTGACAATCTCTATCACTCTCTGACACTCTCTATTACTCTCTGACACTCTCTATTAATCTCTGACACACTCAGACACTCTCCATCACACTCAGATACTCTCTGACACTCTGTATCACTCTCTGACACTCTCTGACACTCTCTATCACTCTCTGACACTTTCTGACAATCTCTATCACTCTCTGACACTCTCTGACAATCACTATCACTCTCTGACAAACTCTGACTCTCTCTATCACACTCTGACACTCTCAGACACTCTCAGACACTCTCAGACACTCTCTATCACTCTCTGACACCCTCAGACACTCACTCTCACTCTCTGACCCTCTCTGACATTCTCAGACACTCTCTATTACTCTCTGACACTCTCAGACACTCTCTATGACTCTCTGACACACTCTACCACTCTCTGACACTCTCTGACACTCTCTGATAATCTCAGACACTATCTGACACTCTGAGACACTCTCTGACACTCTCTGACACACTCCGACACTCTCTATCACTCTCTGACACTCTCCATCACTCTCTGAAACACTCTGAAGCTGTCAGAAACTCTCTGCCACTCTCTGACACTCTCTGACACTGTCCATCACTCTCAGATACTCTCTGACACTCTCTATCACTCTCTGACACTCTCAGACATTCTCTATCACTCTCTGACACTCTCTATCACACTCAGACACTCTCTGACACTCTCTATCAATTTCTAACACTCTCAGACAATCTCTGACACTCTCAGACACTCTCTATCACTCTCTGACACTCTCTATCACTCTTAGACACTGTCTGACACTCTTTATCACTCTCTGACACTCTCTGACACTCTCTATCACTCTTAGACACTCTTTGACAATCTCTATCACTCTCAGACACTCTCTATAACTATCTGACAATCTCAGACACTCTCTATCACTCTCTATCACTCTCTGACACTCTCTGATACACACTATCACTCTCTGAAACTCTCTGACAATCTCTATCACTCTCTGATACTCTCTGACAATCTGTATCACTCTCTGACACTCTCTATTACTCTCTGACACTCTCAGACAATCTCTATCACTCTCTGACACTCTCTGGCACTCTCTATCACTCTCAGACTCTCTCTATTACTCTCTGACACTCTGTATCACTCTCTGACACTCTCTGACATCCTCTATTACTCTCTGACACTCTCTGACCAACTCCGACACTCTCTATCACTCTCTGACACTCTCCATCACTCTCTGAAACTCTCTGATGCTCTCAGACACTCTCTGACACTCTCTGACACTCTCCATCACTCTCAGATAATCTTTGACACTCTCTTTCACTCTCTGACACTCTCAGACACTCTCTATCACTCTCAGACACTCTCTGACACTCTCTATCAATCTCTGACACTCTCAGACAATCTCTGACACTCTCAGACACTCTCTATAACTATCTGACACTTTCAGACATTCTCTATCACTCTCTATCACTCTCTGACACTCTCTATCACTCTCTGACACTCTCAGACACTCTCTGACACTCTCCATGACTCTCAGATACTCTCTGACACTCTGAGACATTCTCTATCACTCTCTGACACTCTCTATCACTCTCTGATACTCTCTGACAATCTCTATCACTCTCTGATACTCTCTATTACTCTCTGACACTCTCAGACACTCTCTATCACTCTCTGACACTCTCAGACACTCTCTATAACTATCTGACGCTCTCAGACACTCTCTGACACTCTCCATCACACTCAGATACTCTCTGACACTCTGTATCACTCTCTCAAACGCTCTGACAATCTCTATCACTCTCTGACACTCTCTGACACTCTCTATCACTCTCGGACACTTTCTGATAATCTCTATCACTCTCTGACACACTCTATTAATCTCTGACATCTCAGACACACTCTATCACTCTCTGAAACTCTCTGACACTCTCTATCACTCTTAGACACTGTCTGACACTCTCTATCACTCTCTGACACTCTCTGACACTCTCTATCACTCTTAGACACTCTCTGACAATCTCTATCACTCTCTGACACTCTCTGACACTCTCAGACACTCTCTATCACTCTCTGACACTCTCTGACACTCTCTGACACTCTCTATCACTCTCTGACACTCTCTGACACTCTCAGACACTCTCTATCACTCTCTGACACTCTCAGACACTCTCTCTCACTCTCTGACCCTCTCTGACACTCTCAGACACTCTCTATTACTCTCTGACACTCTCTGACACTCTCTGACACTCTCTATGACTCTCTGACACACTCTACCACTCTCTGACACTCTCTGATAATCTCAGACACTATCTGACACTCTGAGACACTCTCTGACACTCTCTGACACACTCCGACACTCTCTATCACTCTCTGACACTCTCCATCACTCTCTGAAACTCTCTGACACTCTCTATCACTCTCTGACACTCTCAGACATTCTCTATCACTCTCTGACACTCTCTATCACTCTCAGACACTCTCTGACACTCTCTATCACTCTCTGACACTCTCAGACAATCTCTGACACTCTCAGACACTCTCTATCACTCTCTGAAACTCTCTGACACTCTCTATCACTCTTAGACACTGTCTGACACTCTCTATCACTCTCTGACACTCTCCGACACTCTCTATCACTCTTAGACACTCTCTGACAATCTCTATCACTCTCAGACACTCTCTATAACTATCTGACACTCTCAGACACTCTCTATCACTCTCTATCACTCTCTGACACTCTCTGACACACTCTATCACTCTCTGAAACTCTCTGACAATCTCTATCACTCTCTGATACTCTCTGACAATCTCAATCACTCTCTGACACTCTCTATTACTCTCTGACACTCTCAGACAATCTCTATCACTCTCTGACACTCTCTGACAATCTCTGACACTCTCAGACACTCTCTATCACTCTCTGACACTCTCTGACAATCACAGACACTCTCTATCACTCTCTGACACTCTCAGACACTCTCTCTCACTCTCTGACGCTCTCTGACACTCTCAGACACTCTCTATTACTCTCTGACACTCTCTGACACTCTCAGACACTCTCTATGATTCTCTGACACACTCTACAACTCTCTGACACTCTCTGATAATCTCAGACTCTATCTGACACTCTGAGACACTCTCTGACACTCTCTGAAACTCTCTGACACTCTCTATCACTCTCTGACACTCTCAGACATTCTCTATCACTCTCTGACACTCTCTATCACTCTCAGACACTCTCTGACACTCTCTATCACTCTCTGACACTCTCAGACAATCTCTGACACTCTCAGACACTCTCTATCACTCTCTGACACTCTCTGACACTCTCTATCACTCTTAGACACTGTCTGACAATCTCTATCACTCTCTGACACTCTCTGACACTCTCTATCACTCTTAGACACTCTCTGACAATCTCTATCACTCTCAGACACTCTCTTTCACTATCTGACACTCTCAGACACTCTCTATCACTCTCTATCACTCTCTGACACTCTCTGACACTCTCTGACACACTCTATCACTCTCTGAAACTCTCTGACAATCTATATCACTCTCTGATACTCTCTGACAATCTCCATCACTCTCTGACACTCTCTATTACTCTCTGACACTCTCAGACAATCTCTATCACTCTCTGACACTCTCTATCACTCTTAGACACTCTCTGACACTCTCGGTCACTCTCTGACACTCTCTGACAATATCTGACACTCTCAGACACTCTCTATTACTCTCTGACACTCTATATCACTCTCTGACACTCTCTGACAGCCTCTATTACTCTCTGACACTCTCTGACAAACTCCGACACTCTCTATCACTCTCTGACACTCTCCATCACTCTCTGAAAATCTCTGATGCTCTCAGAAACTCTCTATCACTCTCTGACACTCTCCATCACTCTCAGATACTCTCTGACACTCTGTTTCACTCTCTGACACTCTCAGACATTCTCTATCACTCTCTGACACTCTCTATCACTCTCAGACACTCTCTGACACTCTCTATCAATCTCTGACACTCTCAGACAATCTCTGACACTCTCAGACACTCTCTATAACTATCTGACACTCTCAGACATTCTCTATCACTCTCTATCACTCTCTGACACTCTCTGACACTCTCTATCACTCTTAGAAACTCTCTGACACTCTCTATCACTCTCTGACACTCTCAGGCACTCTCTGACACTCTCTGACACTCTCCATCACTCTCAGATAGTCTCTGACACTCTCAGACACTCTCTATCACTCTCTGACACTCTCTATCACTCTCTGATACTCTCTGACAATCTCTATCACTCTCTGACACTCTCTATTACTCTCTGACACTCTCAGACACTCTCTATCACTCTCTGACACTCTCTGACACTCTCAGACACTCTCAGACACTCTCTACAACTATCTGACGCTCTCAGACACTCTCTGACACTCTCCATCACACTCAGATACTCTCTGACACTCTGTATCACTCTCTGAAACGCTCTGACAATCTCTATCACTCTCTGACACTCTCTGACACTCTCTATCACTCTCTGACAATCTCTATCACTCTCTGACACTCTCTATTACTCTCTGACACTCTCTGACACTCTCTATCACTTTTTGACAATCTCTCACACTCTCTATCACTCTCTGACACTCTCTGACACTCTCTGATAATCTCAGACACTATCTGACACTCTGAGAATCTCTCTGACACTCTCTGACACACTCCGACACTCTCTATCAAACTCTGACACACTCCATCACTCTCTGAAACTCTCTGAAGCTGTCAGACACTCTCTGACACTCTCTGACTCTCTCTGACACTCTCTATCACTCTCTGACAGTCTCAGACATTCTCTATCACTCTCTGACACTCTCTATCAATCTCAGACACTCTCTATTACTCTCTGACACTCTCAAACACTCTCTATCACTCTCTGACAATCTCTGACACTCTCTGACACTCTCAGACACTCTCTGACACTCTCTGATAATCTCAGACACTATCTGACACTCTGAGACACTCTCTGACACTCTCTGACACACTCCGACACTCTCTATCACTCTCTTACACTTTCTGACAATCTCTATCACTCTCTGACTCTCTCTATTACTCTCTGACACTCTCAGATACTCTCTATCACTCTCTGACACTCTCTGACGCTCTCAGACACTCTCTGACACTCTCTGATAATCTCAGACACTATCTGACACTCTGAGACACTCTCTGACACTCTCTGACACTCTCCATCACTCTCTGAAACTCTCTGAAGCTGTCAGACACTCTCTGACACTCTCTGACACTCTCTGACACTCTCCATCACTCTCAGATACTCTCTGACACTCTCTGTCACTCTCTGACACTCTCAGACATTCTCTATCACTCTCTGACACTCTCAGACACTCTCTGACACTCTCAGACACTCTCAGACACTCTCAGCCACTCTCTGACTCTCTCTGACACTCTCAGAAACTCTCTCTCACTCTCTGACACTCTCAGACACTCTCAGACACTCTCAGCCACTCTCTGACTCTCTCTGACACTCTCAGAAACTCTCTCTCACTCTCTGACACTCTCAGACACTCTCAGACACTCTCTATCACTCTCAGACACTCTCTCTCACTCTCTGACCCTCTCTGACACTCTCTCTCACTCTCTGACCCTCTCTGACACTCTCTCTCACTCTCTGACACTCTCAGACACTCTCTGACACTCTCTGACACTCTCAGACACTCTCTATCACTCTCAGACACTCTCTCTCACTCTCTGACCCTCTCTGACACTCTCTCTCACTCTCTGACCCTCTCTGACACTCTCTCTCACTCTCTGACACTCTCAGACACTCTCTGTCACTCTCTGACACTCTCAGACTTTCTCTATCACTCTCTGACACTCTCAGACACTCTCTGACACTCTCAGACACTCTCAGACACTCTCAGCCACTCTCTGACTCTCTCTGACACTCTCAGAAACTCTCTCTCACTCTCTGACACCCTCAGACACTCTCAGACACTCTCTATCACTCTCAGACACTCTCAGACACTCTCTCTCACTCTCTGACCCTCTCTGACACTCTCTCTCACTCTCTGACCTTCTCTGACACTCTCTCTCACTCTCTGACACTCTCAGACACTCTCTGACACTCTCAGACACTCTCAGACACTCTCCATCACTCTCTGACATCTCAGACACACTCTATCACTCTCTGAAACTCTCTGACACTCTCTATCACTCTTAGACACTGTCTGACACTCTCTGTCACTCTCTGACACTCTCTGACACTCTCTATCACTCTTAGACACTCTCAGACAATCTCTATCACTCTCTGACACTCTCTGACAATCTCTGACACTCTCTGACACTCTCCATCACTCTCTGAAACTCTCTCTCACTCTCTGACCCTCTCTGACACTCTCTGATACTCTCTGACACTCTCCATCCCTCTCAGATACTCTCTCTCACTCTCTGACCCTCTCTGACACTCTCAGACACTCTCTATTACTCTGTGACACTCTCTGACACACTCAGACACTCTCTATGTCTCTCTGACACACTCTACCACTCTCTGACACTCTCTGACACTCTCTGATAATCTCAGACAATATCTGACACTCTGAGACACTCTGTTTCACTCTCTGACACTCTCCATCACTCTCTGAAACTCTCTGACGCTGTCAGACACTCTCTGACACTCTCTGATACTCTCTGACACTCTCCATCACTCTCAGATACTCTCTGACACTCTCTATCACTCTCTGACACTCTCAGACATTTTCTATCACTCTCTGACACTCTCTATCACTCTCAGACACTCTCTGACACTCTCTATCACTCTTTGACACTCTCAGACAATCTCTGACACTCTCAGACACTCTCTATAACTATCTGACACTCTCAGACACTCTCTATCACTCTCTATCACTCTCTGACACTCTCTATTACTCTCTGACACTCTCAGACACTCTCTATCACTCTCTATCACTCTCTGACACTCTCTATTACTCTCTGACACTCTCAGACACTCTCTATCACTCTCTGACAATCTCTGACACTCTCTGTCACTCTTTGACACTCTCAGACACTCTCTGACACTCTCCATCACTCTCTGACAATATCTGACACTCTCAGACACTCTCTATTACTCTCTGACACTCTCTATCACTCTCTGACACGCTCTGACATCCTCTATTACTCTCTGACACTCTCTGACAAACTCCGACACTCTCTATCACTCTCTGACACTCTCCATCACTCTCTGAAACTCTCTGATGCTCTCAGACACTCTGACACTCTCCATCACTCTCAGATACTCTCTGACACTCTGTTTCACTCTCTGACACTCTCAGACATTCTCTATCACTCTCTGACGCTCTCTATCACTCTCAGACACTCTCTGACACTCTCTATCAATCTCTGACACTCTCAGACAATCTCTGACAATCTCAGACACTCTCTATAACTAACTGACACTCTCAGACATTCTCTATCACTCTCTTTCACTCTCTGACACTCTCTATCACTCTTAGACACTCTCTGACACTCTCAGAGATTCTATATAACTATCTGACACTCTCAGACATTCTCTATCACCCTCTATCAATCTCTATCACTCTCTGACAATCTCTTTCACTCTTAGACACTCTCTGACACTCTCTATCACTCTCTGACACTCTCAGACACTCTCTGACACTCTCCATCACTCTCAGATACTCTCTGACACTCTCAGACATTCTCTATCACTCTCTGACACTCTCTATCACTCTCTGATACTCTCTGACAATCTCTATCACTCTCTGACACTCTCTATTATTCTCTGACACTCTCAGACACTCTCTATCACTCTCTGACACTCTCAGACACTCTCTGACACTCTCTGACACTCTCTGACACACTCTGACACTCTCTATCACTCTCTGACACTCTCCATCACTCTCTGAAACTCTCTGAAGCTGTCAGACACTCTCTGACACTCTCTGACACTCTCCAGCACTCTCAGATACTCTCTGACACTCTCTCTCACTCTCTGACACTCTCAGACATTCTCTATCACTCTCTGACACTCTCGGACACACTCCGACACTCTCTATCACGCTCTGACACTCTCCATCACTCTCTGAAACTCTCTGACGCTGTCAGACACTCTCTGACACTCTCTGATACTCTCTGACACTCTCCATCACTCTCAGATACTCTCTGACACTCTCTATAACTCTCTGACACTCTCTGACACTCTCTATCACTCTCTGACACTCTCAGACAATCTCTGACACTCTCAGACCCTCTTTATCACTCTCTGACACTCTCTGACACTCTCTATCACTCTTAGACACTGTCTGACACTCTCTATCACTCTCTGACACTCTCTGACACTCTCTATCACTCTCAGACACTCTCTATAACTATCTGACTCTCTCAGACACTCTCTATCACTCTCTATCTCTCTCTGACACTCTCTGACACACTCTATCACTCTCTGAAACTCTCTGACAATCTCTATCACTCTCTGATACTCTCTGACAATCTCTATCACTCTCTGACACTCTCTATTACTCTCTGACACTCTCAGACAATCTCTATCACTCTCTGACTCTCTCTGACACTCACTATCACTCTTAGACACTCTCTGACACTCTCTGTCACTCTCTGACACTCTCTGACAATATCTGACACTCTCAGACACTCTCTATTACTCTCTGACACTCTCTATCAATCTCTGACACTCTCTGACATCCTC
Organism: Heterodontus francisci; assembly: GCF_036365525.1. Taxonomy (NCBI): domain Eukaryota; kingdom Metazoa; phylum Chordata; class Chondrichthyes; order Heterodontiformes; family Heterodontidae; genus Heterodontus; species Heterodontus francisci. The sequence continues at coordinate 285,637 of NW_027140547.1, read as the reverse complement.
TATTACTCTCTGACACTCTCTGACAAACTCCGACACTCTCTATCACTCTCTGACACTCTCCATCACTCTCTGAAACTCTCTGATCCTCTCAGACACTCTGACACTCTCTGACACTCTCCATCACTCTCAGATACTCTCTGACACTCTGTTTCACTCTCTGACACTCTCAGACATTCTCTATCACTCTCTGACACTCTCTATCACTCTCAGACACTCTCTGACACTCTATCAATCTCTGACACTCTCAGACAATCTCTGACACTCTCAGACACTCTCTATAACTATCTGACACTCTCAGACATTCTCTATCACTCTCTATCACTCTCTGACACTCTCTGACACTCTCTATCACTCTTAGACACTCTCTGACACTCTCAGACACTCTCTATAACTATCTGACACTCTCAGACATTCTCTATCACTCTCTATCACTCTCTGACACTCTCTTTCACTCTTAGACACTCTCTGACACTCTCTATCACTCTCTGACACTCTCAGACACTCTCTGACACTCTCTGACACTCTCCATCACTCTCAGATACTCTCTGACACTCTCAGACATTCTCTGTCACTCTCTGACACTCTCTATCACTCTCTGATACTCTCTGACAATCTCTATCACTCTCTGACACTCTCTATTATTCTCTGACACTCTCAGACACTCTCTATCACTCTCTGACACTCTCAGACACTCTCTATAACTATCTGACGCTCTCAGACACTCTCTGACACTCTCCATCACACTCAGATACTCTCTGACACTCTATAACACTCTCTCAAACTCTCTGACAATCTCTATCACTCTCTGACACTCTCTGACACTCTCTATCACTCTCTGACACTTTCTGACAATCTCTATCACTCTCTTACACTCTCTATTAATCTCTGACACTCTCAGACAATCTCTATCACTCTCTGAAACTCTCTGACACTCTCTATCACTCTTAGACACTGTCTGACACTCTCTATCACTCTCTGACACTCCCTGACACTCTCTATCACTCTTAGACACTCTCTGACAATCTCTATCACTCTCTGACACTCTCTGACACTATCAGACATTCTCTGACACTCTCAGAAACTCTCTATCACTCTCTGACACTCTCTATCACTCTCTGACACTCTCTGACAATCACTATCACTCTCTGAAAATCTCTGACACTATCTATCACTCTCTGACACTCTCAGACACTCTCTATCACTCTCTGACACTCTTTATCACTCTCTGACACTCTCAGACACTCTCTGACACTCACAGACACTCTCTCTCACTCTCTGACCCTCTCTGACACTCTCAGACACTCTCCATTACTCTGTGACACTCTCTGACACTCTCAGACACTCTCTATGTCTCTCAGACACACTCTACCACTCTCAGACACTCTCTGACACTCACAGACACTCTCTCTCACTCTCTGACCCTCTCTGACATTCTCAGACACTCTCTATTACTCTCTGACACTCTCAGACACTCTCTATGACTCTCTGACACACTCTACCACTCTCTGACACTCTCTGACACTCTCTGATAATCTCAGACACTATCTGACACTCTGAGACACTCTCTGACACTCTCTGACACACTCCGACACTCTCTATCACTCTCTGACACTCTCCATCACTCTCTGAAACACTCTGAAGCTGTCAGAAACTCTCTGCCACTCTCTGACACTCTGTGACACTGTCCATCACTCTCAGATACTCTCTGACACTCTCTATCACTCTCTGACACTCTCAGACATTCTCTATCACTCTCTGACACTCTCTATCACACTCAGACACTCTCTGACACTCTCTATCAATCTCTAACACTCTCAGACAATCTCTGACACTCTCAGACACTCTCTATCACTCTCTGACACTCTCTATCACTCTTAGACACTGTCTGACACTCTCTATCACTCTCTGACACTCTCTGACACTCTCTATCACTCTTAGACACTCTTTGACAATCTCTATCACTCTCAGACACTCTCTATAACTATCTGACAATCTCAGACACTCTCTATCACTCTCTATCACTCTCTGACACTCTCTGATACACACTATCACTCTCTGAAACTCTCTGACAATCTCTATCACTCTCTGATACTCTCTGACAATCTCTATCACTCTCTGACACTCTCTATTACTCTCTGACACTCTCAGACAATCTCTATCACTCTCTGACACTCTCTGGCACCCTCTATCACTCTTAGACATTCACTGACACTCTCTGTCACTCTCTGACACTCTCTGACAATATCTGACACTCTCAGACTCTCTCTATTACTCTCTGACACTCTGTATCACTCTCTGACACTCTCTGACACCCTCTATTACTCTCTGACACTCTCTGACAAACTCCGACACTCTCTATCACTCTCTGACACTCTCCATCACTCTCTGAAACTCTCTGATGCTCTCAGACACTCTCTGACACTCTCTGACACTCTCCATCACTCTCAGATAATCTTTGACACTCTCTTTCACTCTCTGACACTCTCAGACACTCTCTATCACTCTCAGACACTCTCTGACACTCTCTATCAATCTCTGACACTCTCAGACAATCTCTGACACTCTCAGACACTCTCTATAACTATCTGACACTTTCAGACATTCTCTATCACTCTCTATCACTCTCTGACACTCTCTGACACTCTCTATCACTCTCTGACACTCTCAGACACACTCTGACACTCTCCATGACTCTCAGATACTCTCTGACACTCTCAGACATTCTCTATCACTCTCTGACACTCTCTATCACTCTCTGATACTCTCTGACAATCTCTATCACTCTCTGACACTCTCTATTACTCTCTGACACTCTCAGACACTCTCTATCACTCTCTGACACTCTCAGACACTCTCTATAACTATCTGACGCTGTCAGACACTCTCTGACACTCTCCATCACACTCAGATGCTCTCTGACACTCTGTATCACTCTCTCAAACGCTCTGACAATCTCTATCACTCTCTGACACTCTCTGACACTCTCTATCACTCTCGGACACTTTCTGATAATCTCTATCACTCTCTGACACACTCTATTAATCTCTGACATCTCAGACACACTCTATCACTCTCTGAAACTCTCTGACACTCTCTATCACTCTTAGACACTGTCTGACACTCTCTATCACTCTCTGACACTCTCTATCACTCTTAGACACTGTCTGACACTCTCTATCACTCTCTGACACTCTCTATCACTCTTAGACACTCTCTGACAATCTCTATCACTCTCTGACACTCTCTGACACTCTCAGACACTCTCTATCACTCTCTGACACTCTCTGACACTCTCTGACACTCTCTATCACTCTCTGACACTCTCTGACACTCTCAGACACTCTCTATCACTCTCTGACACTCTCAGACACTCTCTCTCACTCTCTGACCCTCTCTGACACTCTCAGACACTCTCTATTACTCTCTGACACTCTCTGACACTCTCTGACACTCTCTATGACTCTCTGACACACTCTACCACTCTCTGACACTCTCTGATAATCTCAGACACTATCTGACACTCTGAGACACTCTCTGACACTCTCTGACACACTCCGACACTCTCTATCACTCTCTGACACTCTCCATCACTCTCTGAAACTCTGTGACACTCTCTATCACTCTCTGACACTCTCAGACTTTCTCTATCACTCTCTGACACTCTCTATCACTCTCAGACACTCTCTGACACTCTCTATCACTCTCTGACACTCTCAGACAATCTCTGACACTCTCAGACACTCTCTATCACTCTCTGACACTCTCTGACACTCTCTATCACTCTTAGACACTGTCTGACAATCTCTATCACTCTCTGACACTCTCTGACACTCTCTATCACTCTTAGACACTCTCTGACAATCTCTATCACTCTCAGACACTCTCTTTCACTATCTGACACTCTCAGACACTCTCTATCACTCTCTATCACTCTCTGACACTCTCTGACACACTCTATCACTCTCTGAAACTCTCTGACAATCTCTATCACTCTCTGATACTCTCTGACAATCTCTATCACTCTCTGACACTCTCTATTACTCTCTGACACTCTCAGACAATCTCTATTACTCTCTGACACTCTCTGACAATCTCTGACACTCTCAGACACTCTCTATCACTCTCTGACACTCTCTGACTATCACAGACACTCTCTATCACTCTCTGACACTCTCAGACACTCTCTCTCACTCTCTGACGCTCTCTGACACTCTCAGACACTCTCTATTACTCTCTGACACTCTCTGACACTCTCAGACACTCTCTATGATTCTCTGACACACTCTACAACTCTCTGACACTCTCTGATAATCTCAGACTCTATCTGACACTCTGAGACACTCTCTGACACTCTCTGACACACTCCGACACACTCTATCACTCTCTGACACTCTCCATCACTCTCTGAAACTCTCTGACACTCTCTATCACTCTCTGACACTCTCAGACATTCTCTATCACTCTCTGACACTCTCTATCACTCTCAGACAATCTCTGACACTCTCTATCACTCTCTGACACTATCAGACAATCTCTGACACTCTCAGACACTCTCTATCACTCTCTGACACTCTCTGACACTCTCTATCACTCTTAGACACTGTCTGACAATCTCTATCACTCTCTGACACTCTCTGACACTCTCTATCACTCTTAGACACTCTCTGACAATCTCTATCACTCTCAGACACTCTCTTTCACTATCTGACACTCTCAGACACTCTCTATCACTCTCTATCACTCTCTGACACTCTCTGACACACTCTATCACTCTCTGAAACTCTCTGACAATCTATATCACTCTCTGATACTCTCTGACAATCTCCATCACTCTCTGACACTCTCTATTACTCTCTGACACTCTCAGACAATCTCTATCACTCTCTGACACTCTCTGACACTCTCTATCACTCTTAGACACTCTCTGACACTCTCTGTCACTCTCTGACACTCTCTGACAATATCTGACACTCTCAGACACTCTCTATTACTCTCTGACACTCTCTATCACTCTCTGACACTCTCTGACATCCTCTATTACTCTCTGACACTCTCTGACAAACTCCGACACTCTCTATCACTCTCTGACACTCTCCATCACTCTCTGAAAATCTCTGATGCTCTCAGACACTCTCTATCACTCTCTGACACTCTCCATCACTCTCAGATACTCTCTGACACTCTGTTTCACTCTCTGACACTCTCAGACATTCTCTATCACTCTCTGACACTCTCTATCACTCTCAGACACTCTCTGACACTCTCTATCAATCTCTGACACTCTCAGACAATCTCTGACACTCTCAGACACTCTCTATAACTATCTGACACTCTCAGACATTCTCTATCACTCTCTATCACTCTCTGACACTCTCTGACACTCTCTATCACTCTTAGAAACTCTCTGACACTCTCTATCACTCTCTGACACTCTCAGGCACTCTCTGACACTCTCTGACACTCTCCATCACTCTCAGATAGTCTCTGACACTCTCAGACACTCTCTATCACTCTCTGACACTCTCTATCACTCTCTGATACTCTCTGACAATCTCTATCACTCTCTGACACTCTCTATTACTCTCTGACACTCTCAGACACTCTCTGTCACTCTCTGACACTCTCTGACACTCTCAGACACTCTCAGACACTCTCTACAACTATCTGACGCCCTCAGACACTCTCTGACACTCTCCATCAGACTCAGATACTCTCTGACACTCTGTATCACTCTCTGAAACGCTCTGACAATCTCTATCACTCTCTGACACTCTCTGACACTCTCTATCACTCTCTGACACTTTCTGACAATCTCTATCACTCTCTGACACTCTCTATTACTCTCTGACACTCTCTGACACTCTCTATCACTTTCTGACAATCTCTGACACTCTCTATCACTCTCTGACACTCTCTGACACTCACTGACACTCTCTGATAATCTCAGACACTATCTGACACTCTGAGAATCTCTCTGACACTCTCTGACACACTCCGACACTCTCTATCAAACTCTGACACACTCCATCACTCTCTGAAACTCTCTGAAGCTGTCAGACACTCTCTGACACTCTCTGACTCTCTCTGACACTCTCCATCACTCTCAGATACTCTCTGACACTCTCTATCACTCTCTGACACTCTCAGACATTCTCTATCACTCTCTGACACTCTCTATCAATCTCAGACACTCTCTATTACTCTCTGACACTCTCAGACACTCTCTATCACTCTCTGACAATCTCTGACACTCTCTGACACTCTGAGACACTCTCTGACACTCTCTGACACACTCCGACACTCTCTATCACTCTCTGACACTTTCTGACAATCTCTATCACTCTCTGACTCTCTCTATTACTCTCTGACACTCTCAGACACTCTCTATCACTCTCTGACACTCTCTGACGCTCTCAGACACTCTCTGACACTCTCTGATAATCTCAGACACTATCTGACACTCTGAGACACTCTCTGACACTCTCTGACACTCTCCATCACTCTCTGAAACTCTCTGAAGCTGTCAGACACTCTCTGACACTCTCTGACACTCTCTGACACTCTCCATCACTCTCAGATACTCTCTGACACTCTCTGTCACTCTCTGACACTCTCAGACATTCTCTATCACTCTCTGACACTCTCAGACACTCTCTGACACTCTCAGACACTCTCAGACACTCTCAGCCACTCTCTGACTCTCTCTGACACTCTCAGAAACTCTCTCTCACTCTCTGACACTCTCAGACACTCTCAGACACTCTCTATCACTCTCAGACACTCTCTCTCACTCTCTGACCCTCTCTGACACTCTCTCTCACTCTCTGACCCTCTCTGACACTCTCTCTCACTCTCTGACACTCTCAGACACTCTCTGACACTCTCTGACACTCTCAGACACTCTCTATCACTCTCAGACACTCTCTCTCAGTCTCTGACCCTCTCTGACACTCTCTCTCACTCTCTGACCCTCTCTGACACTCTCTCTCACTCTCTGACACTCTCAGACACTCTCTGTCACTCTCTGACACTCTCAGACATTCTCTATCACTCTCTGACACTCTCAGACACTCTCTGACACTCTCAGACACTCTCAGACACTCTCAGCCACTCTCTGACTCTCTCTGACACTCTCAGAAACTCTCTCTCACTCTCTGACACTCTCAGACACTCTCAGACACTCCCTATCACTCTCAGACACTCTCTCTCACTCTCTGACCCTCTCTGACACTCTCTCTCACTCTCTGACCTTCTCTGACACTCTCTCTCACTCTCTGACACTCTCAGACACTTTCTGACACTCTCAGACACTCTCAGACACTCTCCATCACTCTATGACATCTCAGACACACTCTATCACACTCTGAAACTCTCTGACACTCTCTATCACTCTTAGACACTGTCTGACACTCTCTGTCACTCTCTGACACTCTCTGACACTCTCTATCACTCTTAGACACTCTCAGACAATCTCTATCACTCTCTGACACTCTCTGACAATCTCTGACACTCTCTGACACTCTCCATCACTCTCTGAAACTCTCTCTCACTCTCTGACCCTCTCTGACACTCTCTGATACTCTCTGACACTCTCCATCCCTCTCAGATACTCTCTCTCACTCTCTGACCCTCTCTGACACTCTCAGACACTCTCTATTACTCTGTGACACTCTCTGACACTCTCAGACACTCTCTATGTCTCTCTGACACACTCTACCACTCTCTGACACTCTCTGACACTCTCTGATAATCTCAGACAATATCTGACACTCTGAGACACTCTGTTTCACTCTCTGACACTCTCCATCACTCTCTGAAACTCTCTGACGCTGTCAGACACTCTCTGACACTCTCTGATACTCTCTGACACTCTCCATCACTCTCAGATACTCTCTGACACTCTCTATCACTCTCTGACACTCTCAGACATTTTCTATCACTCTCTGACACTCTCTATCACTCTCAGACACTCTCTGACACTCTCTATCACTCTTTGACACTCTCAGACAATCTCTGACACTCTCAGACACTCTCTATTACTCTCTGACACTCTCAGACACTCTCTATCACTCTCTATCACTCTCTATCACTCTCTGACACTCTCTATTACTCTCTGACACTCTCAGACACTCTCTATCACTCTCTGACAATCTCTGACACTCTCTGTCACTCTTTGACACTCTCAGACTCTCTCTGACACTCTCCATCACTCTCTGACAATATCTGACACTCTCGGACACTCTCTATTACTCTCTGACACTCTCTATCACTCTCTGACACGCTCTGACATCCTCTATTACTCTCTGACACTCTCTGACAAACTCCGACACTCTCTATCACTCTCTGACACTCTCCATCACTCTCTGAAACTCTCTGATGCTCTCAGACACTCTGACACTCTCCATCACTCTCAGATACTCTCTGACACTCTGTTTCACTCTCTGACACTCTCAGACATTCTCTATCACTCTCTGACGCTCTCTATCACTCTCAGACACTCTCTGACACTCTCTATCAATCTCTGACACTCTCAGACAATCTCTGACAATCTCAGACACTCTCTATAACTAACTGACACTCTCAGACATTCTCTATCACTCTCTTTCACTCTCTGACACTCTCTGACACTCTCTATCACTCTTAGACACTCTCTGACACTCTCAGAGATTCTATATAATTATCTGACACTCTCAGACATTCCCTATCACCCTCTATCAATCTCTATCACTCTCTGACAATCTCTTTCACTCTTAGACACTCTCTGATACTCTCTATCACTCTCTGACACTCTCAGACAATCTCTGACAATCTCAGACACTCTCTATAACTAACTGACACTCTCAGACATTCTCTATCACTCTCTTTCACTCTCTGACACTCTCTATCACTCTTAGACACTCTCTGACACTCTCAGAGATTCTATATAACTATCTGACACTCTCAGACATTCTCTATCACCCTCTATCAATCTCTATCACTCTCTGACAATCTCTTTCACTCTTAGACACTCTCTGACACTCTCTATCACTCTCTGACACTCTCAGACACTCTCTGACACTCTCCATCACTCTCAGATACTCTCTGACACTCTCAGACATTCTCTATCACTCTCTGACACTCTCTATCACTCTCTGATACTCTCTGACAATCTCTATCACTCTCTGACACTCTCTATTATTCTCTGACACTCTCAGACACTCTCTATCACTCTCTGACACTCTCAGACACTCTCTGACACTCTCTGACATTCTCTGACACACTCTGACACTCTCTATCACTCTCTGACACTCTCCATCACTCTCTGAAACTCTCTGAAGCTGTCAGACACTCTCTGACACTCTCTGACACTCTCTGACACTCTCCATCACTCTCAGATACTCTCTGACACTCTCTCTCACTCTCTGACACTCTCAGACATTCTCTATCACTCTCTGACACTCTCGGACACACTCCGACACTCTCTATCACGCTCTGACACTCTCCATCACTCTCTGAAACTCTCTGACGCTGTCAGACACTCTCTGACACTCTCTGATACTCTCTGACACTCTTCATCACTCTCAGATACTCTCTGACACTCTCTATAACTCTCTGACACTCTCAGACATTTTCTATCACTCTCTGACACTCTCTATCACTCTCAGACACTCTCTGACACTCTCTATCACTCTCTGACACTCTCAGACAATCTCTGACACTCTCAGACCCTCTTTATCACTCTCTGGCACTCTCTGACACTCTCTATCACTCTTAGACACCGTCTGACACTCTCTATCACTCTCTGACACTCTCTGACACTCTCTATCACTCTCAGACACTCTCTATAACTATCTGACTCTCTCAGACACTCTCTATCACTCTCTATCTCTCTCTGACACTCTCTGACACACTCTATCACTCTCTGAAACTCTCTGACAATCTCTATCACTCTCTGATACTCTCTGACAATCTCTATCACTCTCTGACACTCTCTATTACTCTCTGACACTCTCAGACAATCTCTATCACTCTCTGACTCTCTCTGACACTCTCTATCACTCTTAGACACTCTCTGACACTCTCTGTCACTCTCTGACACTCTCTGACAATATCTGACACTCTCAGACACTCTCTATTACTCTCTGACACTCTCTATCAATCTCTGACACTCTCTGACATCCTCTATTACTCTCTGACACTCTCTGACAAACTCCGACACTCTCTATCACTCTCTGACACTCTCCATCACTCTCTGAAACTCTCTGATCCTCTCAGACACTCTGACACTCTCTGACACTCTCCATCACTCTCAGATACTCTCTGACACTCTGTTTCACTCTCTGACACTCTCAGACATTCTCTATCACTCTCTGACACTCTCTATCACTCTCAGACACTCTATGACTCTCTATCAATCTCTGACACTCTCAGACAATCTCTGACACTCTCAGACACTCTCTATAACTATCTGACACTATCAGACATTCTCTATCACTCTCTATCACTCTCTGACACTCTCTGACACTCTCTATCACTCTTAGACACTCTCTGACACTCTCAGACACTCTCTATAACTATCTGACACTCTCAGACACTCTCTGACACTCTCAGACATTCTCTGTCACTCTCTGACACTCTCTATCACTCTCTGATACTCTCAGACACTCTCTATCACTCTCTGACACTCTCAGACACTCTCTATAACTATCTGACGCTCTCAGACACTCTCTGACACTCTCCATCACACTCAGATACTCTCTGACACTCTGTAACACTCTCTCAAACGCTCTGACAATCTCTATCACTCTCTGACACTCTCTGACACTCTCTATCACTCTCTGACACTTTCTGACAATCTCTATCACTTTCTTACACTCTCTATTAATCTCTGACACTCTCGGACACTCTCTATCACTCTCTGAAACTCTCTGACACTCTCTATCACTCTTAGACACTGTCTGACACTCTCTATCACTCTCTGACACTCCCTGACACTCTCTATCACTCTTAGACACTCTCTGACAATCTCTATCACTCTCTGACACTCTCTGACACTATCAGACATTCTCTGACACTCTCAGAAACTCTCTATCACTCTCTGACACTCTCTATCACTCTCTGACACTCTCTGACAATCACTATCACTCTCTGAAAATCTCTGACACTATCTATCACTCTCTGACACTCTCAGACACTCTCTATCACTCTCTGACACTCTTTATCACTCTCTGACACTCTAAGACACTGTCTGACACTCACAGACACTCTCTCTCACTCTCTGACCCTCTCTGACACTCTCAGACACTCTCCATTACTCTGTGACACTCTCTGACACTCTCAGACACTCTCTATGTCTCTCTGACACACTCTACCACTCTCTGACACTCTCAGACAATATCTGACACTCTGAGACACTCTCTGACACTCTCGGACACACTCCGACACTCTCTATCACTCTCTGACACTCTCCATCACTCTCTGAAACTCTCTGACGCTGTCAGACACTCTCTGACACTCTCTGATACTCTCTGACACTCTCCATCACTCTCAGATACTCTCTCTCACTCTCTGACCCTCTCTGACACTCTCAGACACTCTCTATGTCTCTCTGACACACTCTACAACTCTCTGACACTCTCTGACTCTCTCTGAAAATCTCAGACAATATCTGACACTCTGAGACACTCTGAGACACTCTCTGACACTCTCGGAAACTTTCTGACACTCTCAGACACTCTCTGACACTCTCTGACACTCTCTATCACTCTCTGACACTCTCTATCACTCTCAGACACTCTCTATCACTCTCTGACACTCTCAGACACTCTCAGACACTCTCTGACACTCTCTGACACTCTCTATCACTCTCTGACACTCTCTGACACTCTCAGACACTCTCTGACACTCTCTGACACTCTCAGACACTCTCTGACACTCTCTATCACTCTCTGACACTCTCTGACACTCTCAGACACTCTCTGACAATCTCTGACAATCTCTGACACTCTCAGACACTCTCTGACACTCTCTATCACTCTCTGACACTCTCTATCACTCTCAGACACTCTCTATCACTCTCTGACACTCTCAGACACTCTCTGACACTCTCTGACACTCTCTATCACTCTCTGACACTCTCTGACACTCTCAGACACTCTCTGACACTCTCTATCACTCTCTGACACTCTCTGACACTCTCAGACACTCTCTGACAATCTCTGACAATCTCTGACACTCTCAGACACTCTCTGACACTCTCTATCACTCTCTGACACTCTCTATCACTCTCAGACACTCTCTATCACTCTCTGACACTCTCAGACACTCTCTGACACTCTCTGACACTCTCTATCACTCTCTGACACTCTCAGACACTCTCTATCACTCTCTGACACTCTCAGACACTCTCTGACACTCTCTGACAATCTCTGACACTCTCTATCACTCTCAGACACTCTCTATCACTCTCTGACACTCTCAGACACTCTCAGACACTCTCTGGCACTCTCTATCACTCTCAGACACTCTCTATCACTCTCTGACACTCTCAGACACTCTCTGACACTCTCTGACACTCTCTATCACTCTCTGACTCTCTCAGACACTCTCTGACACTCTCTATCACTCTCTGACACTCTCTGACATTCTCAGACACTCTCTGACAATCTCTGACAATCTCTGACACTCTCAGACACTCTCTGACACTCTCTGACACTCTCTGACACTCTCTATCACTCTCAGACACTCTCTATCACTCTCAGACACTCTCAGACACTCTCTGACACTCTCTGACACTCTCTATCACTCTCTGACACTCTCAGACACTCTCAGACACTCGCTATCACTCTCTGACACTCTCAGACACTCTCTGACAATCTCTGAAACTTTTTGACACTCTCAGACACTCTCTGACACTCTCTGACACTCTCTGACACTCTCTATCACTCTCTGACACTCTCTATCACTCTCAGACACTCTCTATCACTCTCTGACACTCTCAGACACTCTCAGACACTCTCTGACACTCTCTGACACTCTCTATTACTCTCTGACACTCTCAGACACTCTCAGACACTCTCAGACACTCTCTGACACTCTCTATCACTCTCTGACACTCTCTGACACTCTCAGACACTCTCAGACACTCTCTGACACTCTCTATCACTCTCTGACACTCTCTGACACTCTCAGACACTCTCTGACAATCTCTGACTATCTCTGATACTCTCAGACACTCTCTGACACTCTCTGACACTCTCTATCACTCTCTGACACTCTCTATCACTCTCAGACACTCTCTATCACTCTCTGACACTCTCTATCACTCTCTGACACTCTCTGACACTCTCTATCACTCTCTGACACTCTCAGACACTCTCAGACACTCTCTATCACTCTCTGACACTCTCAGACACTCCCTGACAATCTCTGACACTTTCTGACACTCTCAGACACTTTCTGACACTCTCAGACACTCTCTGACACTCTCTGACACTCTCTGACACTCTCTGACACTCACTATCACTCTCAGACACTCTCTATCACTCTCTGACACTCTCTATCACTCGCTGACACTCTCAGACACTCTCAGACACTCTCTGACACTCTCTGACACTCTCAGACACACTCAGACACTCTCTGACACTCTCTGACACTCTCTGACACTCTCTATCACTCTCTGACACTCTCTATCACTCTCTGACCCTCTCAGACACTCTCTGACACTCTCTATCACTCTCTGACACTCTCTGACACTCTCAGACACTCTCAGACACTCTCTGACACTCTCTGACACTCTCTGACACTCTCAGACACTCTCTGACACTCTCTATCACTCTCTGACACTCTCAGACACTCTCAGACACTCTCTATCACTCTCAGACACTCTCTATCACTCTCTGACACTCTCAGACACTCTCTGACACTCTCAGACACTCTCTGACACTCTCTGACACTCTCAGACACTCTCAGACACTCTCTATCACTCTCTGACTCTCTCAGACACTCTCTGACACTCTCTATCACTCTCTGACACTCTCTGACACTCTCAGACACTCTCTGACAATCTCTGACAATCTCTGACACTCTCAGACACTCTCTGACACTCTCTGACACTCTCTGACACTCTCTATCACTCTCAGACACTCTCTATCACTCTCTGACACTCTCAGACACTCTCTGACACTCTCTGACACTCTCTATCACTCTCTGACACTCTCAGACACTCTCAGACACTCGCTATCACTCTCTGACACTCTCAGACACTCTCTGACAATCTCTGAAACTTTTTGACACTCTCAGACACTCTCTGACACTCTCTGACACTCTCTGACACTCTCTATCACTCTCTGACACTCTCTATCACTCTCAGACACTCTCTATCACTCTCTGACACTCTCAGACACTCTCAGACACTCTCAGACACTCTCTGACACACTCTGACATTCTCTGACACTCTCTATCACTCTCTGACACTCTCAGACACTCTCAGACACTCTCAGACACTCTCTGACACTCTCTGACACTCTCTATCACTCTCTGACACTCTCTGACACTCTCAGACACTCTCTGACACTCTCTATCACTCTCTGACACTCTCTGACACTTTCAGACACTCTCTGACAATCTCTGACTATCTCTGATACTCTCAGACACTCCCTGACACTCTCTGACACTCTCTCTCACTCTCTGACACTCTCAGACATTCTCTATCACTCTCTGACACTCTCGGACACACTCCGACACTCTCTATCACGCTCTGACACTCTCCATCACTCTCTGAAACTCTCTGACGCTGTCAGACACTCTCTGACACTCTCTGATACTCTCTGACACTCTTCATCACTCTCAGATACTCTCTGACACTCTCTATAACTCTCTGACACTCTCAGACATTTTCTATCACTCTCTGACACTCTCTATCACTCTCAGACACTCTCTGACACTCTCTATCACTCTCTGACACTCTCAGACAATCTCTGACACTCTCAGACCCTCTTTATCACTCTCTGGCACTCTCTGACACTCTCTATCACTCTTAGACACCGTCTGACACTCTCTATCACTCTCTGACACTCTCTGACACTCTCTATCACTCTCAGACACTCTCTATAACTATCTGACTCTCTCAGACACTCTCTATCACTCTCTATCTCTCTCTGACACTCTCTGACACACTCTATCACTCTCTGAAACTCTCTGACAATCTCTATCACTCTCTGATACTCTCTGACAATCTCTATCACTCTCTGACACTCTCTATTACTCTCTGACACTCTCAGACAATCTCTATCACTCTCTGACTCTCTCTGACACTCTCTATCACTCTTAGACACTCTCTGACACTCTCTGTCACTCTCTGACACTCTCTGACAATATCTGACACTCTCAGACACTCTCTATTACTCTCTGACACTCTCTATCAATCTCTGACACTCTCTGACATCCTCTATTACTCTCTGACACTCTCTGACAAACTCCGACACTCTCTATCACTCTCTGACACTCTCCATCACTCTCTGAAACTCTCTGATCCTCTCAGACACTCTGACACTCTCTGACACTCTCCATCACTCTCAGATACTCTCTGACACTCTGTTTCACTCTCTGACACTCTCAGACATTCTCTATCACTCTCTGACACTCTCTATCACTCTCAGACACTCTATGACTCTCTATCAATCTCTGACACTCTCAGACAATCTCTGACACTCTCAGACACTCTCTATAACTATCTGACACTATCAGACATTCTCTATCACTCTCTATCACTCTCTGACACTCTCTGACACTCTCTATCACTCTTAGACACTCTCTGACACTCTCAGACACTCTCTATAACTATCTGACACTCTCAGACACTCTCTGACACTCTCAGACATT
Source organism: Heterodontus francisci (assembly GCF_036365525.1). Lineage (NCBI taxonomy): Eukaryota > Metazoa > Chordata > Chondrichthyes > Heterodontiformes > Heterodontidae > Heterodontus > Heterodontus francisci. The sequence continues at coordinate 269,776 of NW_027140547.1, read as the reverse complement.
CTCTGTCACTCTCTGACACTCTCTATCACTCTCTGATACTCTCTGACAATCTCTATCACTCTCTGACACTCTCTATTATTCTCTGACACTCTCAGACACTCTCTATCACTCTCTGACACTCTCAGACACTCTCTATAACTATCTGACGCTCTCAGACACTCTCTGACACTCTCCATCACACTCAGATACTCTCTGACACTCTGTAACACTCTCTCAAACGCTCTGACAATCTCTATCACTCTCTGACACTCTCTGACACTCTCTATCACTCTCTGACACTTTCTGACAATCTCTATCACTCTCTTACACTCTCTATTAATCTCTGACACTCTCGGACACTCTCTATCACTCTCTGAAACTCTCTGACACTCTCTATCACTCTTAGACACTGTCTGACACTCTCTATCACTCTCTGACACTCCCTGACACTCTCTATCACTCTTAGACACTCTCTGACAATCTCTATCACTCTCTGACACTCTCTGACACTATCAGACATTCTCTGACACTCTCAGAAACTCTCTATCACTCTCTGACACTCTCTGACAATCACTATCACTCTCTGAAAATCTCTGACACTATCTATCACTCTCTGACACTCTCAGACACTCTCTATCACTCTCTGACACTCTTTATCACTCTCTGACACTCTCAGACACTGTCTGACACTCACAGACACTCTCTCTCACTCTCTGACCCTCTCTGACACTCTCAGACACTCTCCATTACTCTGTGACACTCTCTGACACTCTCAGACACTCTCTATGTCTCTCTGACACACTCTACCACTCTCTGACACTCTCAGACAATATCTGACACTCTGAGACACTCTCTGACACTCTCGGACACACTCCGACACTCTCTATCACTCTCTGACACTCTCCATCACTCTCTGAAACTCTCTGACGCTGTCAGACACTCTCTGACACTCTCTGATACTCTCTGACACTCTCCATCACTCTCAGATACTCTCTCTCACTCTCTGACCCTCTCTGACACTCTCAGACACTCTCTATGTCTCTCTGACACACTCTACAACTCTCTGACACTCTCTGACTCTCTCTGAAAATCTCAGACAATATCTGACACTCTGAGACACTCTGAGACACTCTCTGACACTCTCTGACACTCTCAGACACTCTCAGACACTCTCTGACACTCTCTGACACTCTCTATCACTCTCTGACACTCTCTGACACTCTCAGACACTCTCTGACACTCTCTGACACTCTCAGACACTCTCTGACACTCTCTATCACTCTCTGACACTCTCTGACACTCTCAGACACTCTCTGACAATCTCTGACAATCTCTGACACTCTCAGACACTCTCTGACACTCTCTATCACTCTCTGACACTCTCTATCACTCTCAGACACTCTCTATCACTCTCTGACACTCTCAGACACTCTCTGACACTCTCTGACACTCTCTATCACTCTCTGACACTCTCTGACACTCTCAGACACTCTCTGACACTCTCTGACACTCTCAGACACTCTCTGACACTCTCTATCACTCTCTGACACTCTCTGACACTCTCAGACACTCTCTGACAATCTCTGACAATCTCTGACACTCTCAGACACTCTCTGACACTCTCTATCACTCTCTGACACTCTCTATCACTCTCAGACACTCTCTATCACTCTCTGACACTCTCAGACACTCTCTGACACTCTCTGACACTCTCTATCACTCTCTGACACTCTCAGACACTCTCTATCACTCTCTGACACTCTCAGACACTCTCTGACACTCTCTGACAATCTCTGACACTCTCTATCACTCTCAGACACTCTCTATCACTCTCTGACACTCTCAGACACTCTCAGACACTCTCTGGCACTCTCTATCACTCTCAGACACTCTCTATCACTCTCTGACACTCTCAGACACTCTCTGACACTCTCTGACACTCTCTATCACTCTCTGACTCTCTCAGACACTCTCTGACACTCTCTATCACTCTCTGACACTGTCTGACATTCTCAGACACTCTCTGACAATCTCTGACAATCTCTGACACTCTCAGACACTCTCTGACACTCTCTGACACTCTCTGACACTCTCTGACACTCTCTATCACTCTCAGACACTCTCTATCACTCTCTGACACTCTCAGACACTCTCTGACACTCTCTGACACTCTCTATCACTCTCTGACACTCTCAGACACTCTCTGACACTCGCTATCACTCTCTGACACTCTCAGACACTCTCTGACAATCTCTGAAACTTTTTGACACTCTCAGACACTCTCTGACACTCTCTGACACTCTCTGACACTCGCTATCACTCTCTGACACTCTCAGACACTCTCTGACAATCTCTGAAACTTTTTGACACTCTCAGACACTCTCTGACACTCTCTGACACTCTCTGACACTCTCTATCACTCTCTGACACTCTCTATCACTCTCAGACACTCTCTATCACTCTCTGACACTCTCAGACACTCTCAGACACTCTCTGACACTCTCTGACACTCTCTATTACTCTCTGACACTCTCAGACACTCTCAGACACTCTCAGACACTCTCTGACACTCTCTATCACTCTCTGACACTCTCTGACACTCTCAGACACTCTCAGACACTCTCTGACACTCTCTATCACTCTCTGACACTCTCTGACACTCTCAGACACTCTCTGACAATCTCTGACTATCTCTGATACTCTCAGACACTCTCTGACACTCTCTGACACTCTCTATCACTCTCTGACACTCTCTATCACTCTCAGACACTCTCTATCAATCTCTGACACTCTCAGACACTCTCTGACACTCTCTGACACTCTCTATCACTCTCTGACACTCTCAGACACTCTCAGACACTCTCTATCACTCTCTGACACTCTCAGACACTCCCTGACAATCTCTGACACTTTCTGACACTCTCAGACACTTTCTGACACTCTCAGACACTCTCTGACACTCTCTGACACTCTCTGACACTCTCTGACACTCACTATCACTCTCAGACACTCTCTATCACTCTCTGACACTCTCTATCACTCGCTGACACTCTCAGACACTCTCAGACACTCTCTGACACTCTCTGACACTCTCAGACACACTCAGACACTCTCTGACACTCTCTGACACTCTCTGACACTCTCTATCACTCTCTGACACTCTCTATCACTCTCTGACCCTCTCAGACACTCTCTGACACTCTCTATCACTCTCTGACACTCTCTGACACTCTCAGACACTCTCAGACACTCTCTGACACTCTCTGACACTCTCTGACACTCTCAGACACTCTCTGACACTCTCTATCACTCTCTGACACTCTCAGACACTCTCAGACACTCTCTATCACTCTCAGACACTCTCTATCACTCTCTGACACTCTCAGACACTCTCTGACACTCTCAGACACTCTCTGACACTCTCTGACACTCTCAGACACTCTCAGACACTCTCTATCACTCTCTGACACTCTCAGACACTCTCTGACACTCTTTGACACTCTCTGACACTCTCAGACACTCTCTGACACTCTCTGACACTCTCTATCACTCTCTGACACTCTCTATCACTCTCTGACTCTCTCAGACACTCTCTGACACTCTCTATCACTCTCTGACACTCTCTGACACTCTCAGACACTCTCTGACAATCTCTGACAATCTCTGACACTCTCAGACACTCTCTGACACTCTCTGACACTCTCTGACACTCTCTATCACTCTCAGACACTCTCTATCACTCTCTGACACTCTCAGACACTCTCTGACACTCTCTGACACTCTCTATCACTCTCTGACACTCTCAGACACTCTCAGACACTCGCTATCACTCTCTGACACTCTCAGACACTCTCTGACAATCTCTGAAACTTTTTGACACTCTCAGACACTCTCTGACACTCTCTGACACTCTCTGACACTCTCTATCACTCTCTGACACTCTCTATCACTCTCAGACACTCTCTATCACTCTCTGACACTCTCAGACACTCTCAGACACTCTCAGACACTCTCTGACACACTCTGACATTCTCTGACACTCTCTATCACTCTCTGACACTCTCAGACACTCTCAGACACTCTCAGACACTCTCTGACACTCTCTATCACTCTCTGACACTCTCTGACACTCTCAGACACTCTCAGACACTCTCTGACACTCTCTATCACTCTCTGACACTCTCTGACACTTTCAGACACTCTCTGACAATCTCTGACTATCTCTGATACTCTCAGACACTCCCTGACACTCTCTGACACTCTCTATCACTCTCTGACACTCTCTATCACACTCAGACACTCTCTATCACTCTCTGACACTCTCAGACACTCTCTGACACTCTCTGACACTCTCTATCACTCTCTGACACTCTCAGACACTCTCAGACACTCTCTATCACTCTCTGACACTCTCAGACACTCTCTGACAATCTCTGACACTTTCTGACACTCTCAGACACTCTCTGACACTCTCTGACACTCTCTGACACTCTCTATCACTCTCTGACATTCTCTATCACTCTCAGACACTCTCTATCACTCTCTGACACTCTCTATCACTCGCTGACACTCGCTGACACTCTCAGACACTCTCAGACACTCTCTGACACTCTCAGACACTCTCAGACACTCTCTGACACTCTCTGACACTCTCTGACACTCTCTGACACTCTCTATCACTCTCTGACATTCTCTATCACTCTCAGACACTCTCTATCACTCTCTGACACTCTCTATCACTCGCTGACACTCGCTGACACTCTCAGACACTCTCAGACACTCTCTGACACTCTCTGACACTCTCAGACACACTCAGACACTCTCTGACACTCTCTGACACTCTCTGACACTCTCTATCACTCTCTGACACTCTCTATCACTCTCTGACACTCTCAGACACTCTCTGACACTCTCTATCACTCTCTGACACTCTCAGACACTCTCTGACACTCTCTGACACTCTCTGACACTCTCTATCACTCTCTGACACTCTCAGAATCTCTCAGACACTCTCAGACACTCTCTATCACTCTCAGACACTCTCTATCACTCTCTGACACTCTCAGACACTCTCTGACACTCTCTGACACTCTCAGACACTCTCTGACACTCTCAGACACTCTCAGACACTCTCTATCACTCTCTGACACTCTCTGACACTCTCTGACAATCTCTATCACTCTCTGACACTCTCCATTACTCTCTGACACTCTCAGACACTCTCTGACACTCTCTATCACTCTCTGACACTCTCTGACATCCTCTGTTGCTCTCTGACACTCTCTGACACACTGCGGCACTCTCTATCACTCTCTGACACGCTCCATCACTCTCCGAAACTCTCTGATGCTCTCAGACACTCTCTGACACTCTCCATCACTCTCTGACACTCTCTGACACTCTCTGACACTCTTTGACACTGTCAGACACACTCTGACACTCTCTATCACTCTCTGACACTCTCTGACACTGTCTGACCCTCTCTGATACTCTCTGACACTCCCCGTCACTCTCAGATACTCTCTGACACTCTCTATTGCTCTCTGACACTCTCAGACATTCTCTATCACTCTCTGAAACTCTCTATCACTCTCAGATACTCTCTGACACTCTCTATCACACTCTGAAACAATCTGACAATCTCTATCACTCTCTGACACTCTCTGACACTCTCTATCACTCTCTGACACTCTCTGACAATCTCTATCACTCTCTGACACTCTCCATTACTCTCTGACACTCTCAGACACTCTCTATCACGCTCTGACACTCTCTGACTCTCTTCATCACTCTTGGACACTCTCTATCACTCTCTGATACTCTCTGACAATATCTGACACTCTCAGACACTCTCAGACACTCTCTATTACTCTCTGACACTCTCTGACACTCTCTATCACTCTCTGACACTCTCTGACATCCTCTATTGCTCTCTGACACGCTCCATCAATCTCCGAAACTCTCTGACGCTCTCCGACACTCTCTGACACTCTCCATCACTCTCTGAAACTCTCTGACGCTCTCAGACACTCTCTATCACTCTCTGACGCTCTCTGACATCCTCTATTACTCTCTGACACTCTCTGACACACTCCGACACCCTCTATCACGCTCTGACACTCTCCATCACTCTCTGAAACTCTCTGAAGCTCTCAGACACTCTCTGACACTCTCTGACACTCTCTATCACGCTCTGACACTCTCAGACATTCTCTGACACTCTCTGACACTCTCTGACACTCTCAGACACTCTCTATCACTCTCTGACACTCTCTGACACTCTCTGACACTCTCAGACACTCTCTGACACTCTCTATCAATCTCTGACACTCTCTGACACTCTCTGACACTCTCAGACACTCTCTGACACTCTCTATCACTCTCTGACACTCTCTATCACTCTCTGACACTCTCTGACACTCTCTGACACTCTCTGACACTCTCTATCACTCTCTGACACTCTCTGACACTCTCTGACACTCTCAGACACTCTCTGACACTCTCTATCACTCTCTGACACTCTCTGACACTCTCTGACAGTCTCTGACACTCTCTGACACTCTCAGACACTCTCTGACATTCTCTGACACTCTCTATCACTCTCTGACACTCTCTGACACTCTCTGACACTCTCAGACAATCTCTGAGACTCTCTGACACTCTCCATCACTCTCAGATACTCTCTGACACTCTCTATCACTCTCTGACACTCTCAGACATTCTCTATCAATCTCTGACACTCTCTATCACTCTCAGACACTCTCTGACACTCTCTATCACTCTCTGAGACTCTCAGACAATCTCTGACACTCTCAGACACTCTCTATAACTATCTGACACACTCAGACACTCTCTATCACTATCACTCTCTGACACTCTCTGACACTATCTATCACTCTCTGAAACTCTCTGACAATCTCTATCACTCTCTGACACTCTCTGACACTCTCAATTACTTTCTGACACACTCTGACAATCTCTATCACTCTCTGACACTCTCTATTACTCTCAGAAACTCTCTATCACTCTCTGACACTCTCTGACACTCTCTATCACTCTCTGACACTCTCTGACAATATCTGACACTCTCAGACACTCTCTATTACTCTCTGACACTCTCTGACACTCTCTATCACTCTCTGACACTCTCTGACATCCTCTATTACTCTCTGACACACTCCGACACTCTCTATCACTCTCTGACACTCTCCATCACTCTCTGAAACTCTCTGACGCTCTCAGAAAGTCTCTGACACTCTCTGACACTCTCCATCACTCTCAGATATTCTCTGACACTCTCTATCACTCTCTGACACTCTCAGACATTCTCTATCACTCTCTGACCCTCTCTATCACTCTCAGACACTCTCAGACAATCTCTGACACTCTCAGACACTCTCTATAACTATCTGACACTCTCAGACACTCTCTATAACCATCTGACACTCTCAGACACTCTCTATCACTCTCTATCACTCTCTGACACTCTCTGACAATCTCTATCGCTCTCTGACACTCTCTGACACTCTCTATCACTCTCTGACACTCTCTGACAATCTCTATCACTCTCTGACAATCTCTATTACTCTCTGACACTCTCAGACACTCTCTATCACTCTCTGACAGTCTCTGACAATCACTATCACTCTCTGACAATCTCTGACTCTCTCTATCACTCTCTGACACTCTCTATCACTCTCTGACAGTCTCTGACAATCACTATCACTCTCTGACAATCTCTGACTCTCTATCACTCTCTGACACTCTCAGACAGTCTCTATCACTCTCTGACACTCTCAGAAACTCTCTGACACTCTCAGACACTCTCTATCAATCTCTGACACTCTCAGACACTCTCTCTCACTCTCTGACCCTCTCTGACACTCTCAGACACTCTCTATTACTCTCTGACACTCTCTGACACTCTCAGACTCTCTCTGTGACTCTCTGACGCACTCTATCACTCTCAGACAGTCTCTATCACTCTCTGACACTCTCAGAAACTCTCTGACACTCTCAGACACTCTCTATCAATCTCTGACACTCTCAGACACTCTCTCTCACTCTCAGACACTCTCAGACACTCTCTATTACTCTCTGACACACTCCGACACTCTCTATCCCTCTCTGACACACTCCATCACTCTCTGAAACTCTCTGACGCTCTCAGACCCTCTCTGACACACTTTGACATTCCCCATCACTCTCAGATGCTCTCTGACACTCTCTATCGCTCTCTGACACTCTCAGACATTCTCTATCACTCTCTGAAACTCTCTATCACACTCAGATACTCTCTGACACTCTCTAACACTCTCTGAAACTCTCTGACAATCTCTATCACTCTCTGACACTCTCTGACACTCTCTATCACTCTCTGACACTCTCTGACAATCTCTATCACTCTCTGACACTCACCATTACTCTCTGACACTCTCAGACGCTCTCTATCACTCTCTGACACTCTCTGACACTCTCTATCACTCTTAGACACTCTCTATCACTCTCTGATACTCTCTGACAATATCTGACACTCTCAGACACTCTCAGACACTCTCTATTACTCTCTGACACTCTCTGACACTCTCTATCACTCTCTGACACTCTCTGACATCCTCTATTGCTCTCTGACACTCTCTGACACACTGCGACACTCTCTATCACTCTCTGACACGCTCCATCACTCTCCGAAACTCTCTGACGCTCTCAGACACTCTCTGACACTCTCCATCACTCTCTGAAACTCTCTGACGCTCTCAGACACTCTCTATCACTCTCTGACACTCTCTGACGTCCTCTATTACTCTCTGACACTCTCTGACACACTCCGACACCCTCTATCACTCTCTGACACTCTCTGACACTCTCCAACACATCTCAGATACTCTCTGACACTCTCTATCACTCTCTGACACTCTCAGGCATTCTCTATCACTCTCTGACACTCTCCATCACTCTCTATCACTCTCTGACACTCTCAGACACTCTCAGACACTCGCTATCACTCTCTGACACTCTCAGACACTCTCTGACAATCTCTGAAACTTTTTGACACTCTCAGACACTCTCTGACACTCTCTGACACTCTCTGACACTCTCTATCACTCTCTGACACTCTCTATCACTCTCAGACACTCTCTATCACTCTCTGACACTCTCAGACACTCTCAGACACTCTCAGACACTCTCTGACACTCTCTATCACTCTCTGACACTCTCTGACACTCTCAGACACTCTCAGACACTCTCAGACACTCTCTGACACTCTCTATCACTCTCTGACACTCTCTGACACTCTCAGACACTCTCAGACACTCTCTGACACTCTCTATCACTCTCTGACACTCTCTGACACTCTCAGACACTCTCTGACAATCTCTGACTATCTCTGATACTCTCAGACACTCTCTGACACTCTCTGACACTCTCTATCACTCTCTGACACTCTCTATCACTCTCAGACACTCTATATCACTCTCTGACACTCTCAGACACTCTCTGACACTCTCTGACACTCTCTATCACTCTCTGACACTCTCAGACACTCTCAGACACTCTCTATCACTCTCTGACACTCTCAGACACTCCCTGACAATCTCTGACACTTTCTGACACTCTCAGACACTCTCTGACACTCTCTGACAATCTCTGACACTCTCTATCACTCTCTGACATTCTCTATCACTCTCAGACACTCTCTATCACTCTCTGACACTCTCTATCACTCGCTGACACTCTCAGACACTCTCAGACACTCTCTGACACTCTCTGACACTCTCAGACACACTCAGACACTCTCTGACACTCTCTGACACTCTCTGACACTCTCTATCACTCTCTGACACTCTCTATCACTCTCTGACACTCTCAGACACTCTCTGACACTCTCTATCACTCTCTGACACTCTCAGACACTCTCAGACACTCTCTGACACTCTCTGACACTCTCTGACACTCTCTATCACTCTCTGACACTCTCTATCACTCTCTGACACTCTCAGACACTCTCTGACACTCTCTATCACTCTCTGACACTCTCAGACACTCTCAGACACTCTCAGACACTCTCTATCACTCTCAGACACTCTCAGACACACTCAGACACTCTCTGACACTCTCTGACACTCTCTGACACTCTCTATCACTCTCTGACACTCTCTATCACTCTCTGACACTCTCAGACACTCTCTGACACTCTCTATCACTCTCTGACACTCTCAGACACTCTCAGACACTCTCTGACACTCTCTGACACTCTCTGACACTCTCTATCACTCTCTGACACTCTCTATCACTCTCTGACACTCTCAGACACTCTCTGACACTCTCTATCACTCTCTGACACTCTCAGACACTCTCAGACACTCTCAGACACTCTCTATCACTCTCAGACACTCTCTATCACTCTCTGACACTCTCAGACACTCTCTGACACTCTCAGACACTCTCTGACACTCTCTGACACTCTCAGACACTCTCTGACACTCTCTGACACTCTCAGACACTCTCTGACACTCTCTGACACTCTCTATCACTCTCTGACACTCTCTATCACTCTCTGACTCTCTCAGACACTCTCTGACACTCTCTATCACTCTCTGACACTCTCTGACACTCTCAGACACTCTCTGACAATCTCTGACAATCTCTGACACTCTCTGACACTTTCTGACACTCTCAGACACTCTCTGACACTCTCTGACACTCTCTGACACTCTCTATCACTCTCTGACATTCTCTATCACTCTCAGACACTCTCTATCACTCTCTGACACTCTCTATCACTCGCTGACACTCGCTGACACTCTCAGACACTCTCAGACACTCTCTGACACTCTCTGACACTCTCAGACACACTCAGACACTCTCTGACACTCTCTGTCACTCTCTGACACTCTCTATCACTCTCTGACACTCTCTATCACTCTCTGACACTCTCAGACACTCTCTGACACTCTCTATCACTCTCTGACACTCTCAGACACTCTCTGACACTCTCTGACACTCTCTGACACTCTCTATCACTCTCTGACACTCTCAGAATCTCTCAGACACTCTCAGACACTCTCTATCACTCTCAGACACTCTCTATCACTCTCTGACACTCTCAGACACTCTCTGACACTCTCTGACACTCTCAGACACTCTCAGACACTCTCTATCACTCTCAGACACTCTCTATCACTCTCTGACACTCTCAGACACTCTCTGACACTCTCTGACACTCTCAGACACTCTCTGACACTCTCAGACACTCTCAGACACTCTCTATCACTCTCTGACACTCTCTGAAACTCTCTGACAATCTCTATCACTCTCTGACACTCTCCATTACTCTCTGACACTCTCAGACACTCTCTGACACTCTCTATCACTCTCTGACACTCTCTGACATCCTCTGTTGCTCTCTGACACTCTCTGACACACTGCGGCACTCTCTATCACTCTCTGACACGCTCCATCACTCTCCGAAACTCTCTGATGCTCTCAGACACTCTCTGACACTCTCCATCACTCTCTGACACTCTCTGACACTCTCTGACACTCTTTGACACTGTCAGACACTCTCTGACACTCTCTATCACTCTCTGACACTCTCTGACACTGTCTGACCCTCTCTGATACTCTCTGACACTCCCCGTCACTCTCAGATACTCTCTGACACTCTCTATTGCTCTCTGACACTCTCAGACATTCTCTATCACTCTCTGAAACTCTCTATCACTCTCAGATACTCTCTGACACTCTCTATCACACTCTGACACTCTCTGACACTCTCTATCACTCTCTGACACTCTCTGACAATCTCTATCACTCTCTGACACTCTCCATTACTCTCTGACACTCTCAGACACTCTCTATCACGCTCTGACACTCTCTGACTCTCTTCATCACTCTTGGACACTCTCTATCACTCTCTGATACTCTCTGACAATATCTGACACTCTCAGACACTCTCAGACACTCTCTATTACTCTCTGACACTCTCTGACACTCTCTATCACTCTCTGACACTCTCTGACATCCTCTATTGCTCTCTGACACGCTCCATCAATCTCCGAAACTCTCTGACGCTCTCCGACACTCTCTGACACTCTCCATCACTCTCTGAAACTCTCTGACGCTCTCAGACACTCTCTATCACTCTCTGACGCTCTCTGACATCCTCTATTACTCTCTGACACTCTCTGACACACTCCGACACCCTCTATCACGCTCTGACACTCTCCATCACTCTCTGAAACTCTCTGAAGCTCTCAGACACTCTCTGACACTCTCTGACACTCTCTATCACGCTCTGACACTCTCAGACATTCTCTGACACTCTCTGACACTCTCTGACACTCTCAGACACTCTCTATCACTCTCTGACACTCTCTGACACTCTCTGACACTCTCTGACACTCTCTGACACTCTCAGACACTCTCTGACACTCTCTATCAATCTCTGACACTCTCTGACACTCTCTGACACTCTCAGACACTCTCTGACACTCTCTATCACTCTCTGACACTCTCTATCACTCTCTGACACTCTCTGACAATCTCTGACACTCTCTGACACTCTCTATCACTCTCTGACACTCTCTGACACTCTCTGACACTCTCAGACACTCTCTGACACTCTCTATCACTCTCTGACACTCTCTGACACTCTCTGACAGTCTCTGACACTCTCTGACACTCTCAGACACTCTCTGACATTCTCTGACACTCTCTATCACTCTCTGACACTCTCTGACACTCTCTGACACTCTCAGACAATCTCTGAGACTCTCTGACACTCTCCATCACTCTCAGATACTCTCTGACACTCTCTATCACTCTCTGACACTCTCAGACATTCTCTATCAATCTCTGACACTCTCTATCACTCTCAGACACTCTCTGACACTCTCTATCACTCTCTGAGACTCTCAGACAATCTCTGACACTCTCAGACACTCTCTATAACTATCTGACACACTCAGACACTCTCTATCACTATCACTCTCTGACACTCTCTGACACTATCTATCACTCTCTGAAACTCTCTGACAATCTCTATCACTCTCTGACACTCTCTGACACTCTCAATTACTTTCTGACACACTCTGACAATCTCTATCACTCTCTGACACTCTCTATTACTCTCAGAAACTCTCTATCACTCTCTGACACTCTCTATCACTCTCTGACACTCTCTGACAATATCTGACACTCTCAGACACTCTCTATTACTCTCTGACACTCTCTGACACTCTCTATCACTCTCTGACACTCTCTGACATCCTCTATTACTCTCTGACACACTCCGACACTCTCTATCACTCTCTGACACTCTCCATCACTCTCTGAAACTCTCTGACGCTCTCAGAAAGTCTCTGACACTCTCTGACACTCTCCATCACTCTCAGATATTCTCTGACACTCTCTATCACTCTCTGACACTCTCAGACATTCTCTATCACTCTCTGACCCTCTCTATCACTCTCAGACACTCTCAGACAATCTCTGACACTCTCAGACACTCTCTATAACTATCTGACACTCTCAGACACTCTCTATAACCATCTGACACTCTCAGACACTCTCTATCACTCTCTATCACTCTCTGACACTCTCTGACAATCTCTATCGCTCTCTGACACTCTCTGACACTCTCTATCACTCTCTGACACTCTCTGACAATCTCTATCACTCTCTGACAATCTCTATTACTCTCTGACACTCTCAGACACTCTCTATCACTCTCTGACAGTCTCTGACAATCACTATCACTCTCTGACAATCTCTGACTCTCTCTATCACTCTCTGACACTCTCTATCACTCTCTGACAGTCTCTGACAATCACTATCACTCTCTGACAATCTCTGACTCTCTATCACTCTCTGACACTCTCAGACAGTCTCTATCACTCTCTGACACTCTCAGAAACTCTCTGACACTCTCAGACACTCTCTATCAATCTCTGACACTCTCAGACACTCTCTCTCACTCTCTGACCCTCTCTGACACTCTCAGACACTCTCTATTACTCTCTGACACTCTCTGACACTCTCAGACTCTCTCTGTGACTCTCTGACGCACTCTATCACTCTCAGACAGTCTCTATCACTCTCTGACACTCTCAGAAACTCTCTGACACTCTCAGACACTCTCTATCAATCTCTGACACTCTCAGACACTCTCTCTCACTCTCAGACACTCTCAGACACTCTCTATTACTCTCTGACACACTCCGACACTCTCTATCCCTCTCTGACACACTCCATCACTCTCTGAAACTCTCTGACGCTCTCAGACCCTCTCTGACACACTTTGACATTCCCCATCACACTCAGATGCTCTCTGACACTCTCTATCGCTCTCTGACACTCTCAGACATTCTCTATCACTCTCTGAAACTCTCTATCACACTCAGATACTCTCTGACACTCTCTAACACTCTCTGAAACTCTCTGACAATCTCTATCACTCTCTGACACTCTCTGACACTCTCTATCACTCTCTGACACTCTCTGACAATCTCTATCACTCTCTGACACTCACCATTACTCTCTGACACTCTCAGACACTCTCTGACAATCTCTGACAATCTCTGACACTCTCAGACACTCTCTGACACTCTCTGACACTCTCTGACACTCTCTATCACTCTCAGACACTCTCTATCACTCTCTGACACTCTCAGACACTCTCTGACACTCTCTGACACTCTCTATCACTCTCTGACACTCTCAGACACTCTCAGACACTCGCTATCACTCTCTGACACTCTCAGACACTCTCTGACAATCTCTGAAACTTTTTGACACTCTCAGACACTCTCTGACACTCTCTGACACTCTCTGACACTCTCTATCACTCTCTGACACTCTCTATCACTCTCAGACACTCTCTATCACTCTCTGACACTCTCAGACACTCTCAGACACTCTCAGACACTCTCTGACACTCTCTATCACTCTCTGACACTCTCTGACACTCTCAGACACTCTCAGACACTCTCTGACACTCTCTATCACTCTCTGACACTCTCTGACACTCTCAGACACTCTCTGACAATCTCTGACTATCTATGATACTCTCAGACACTCCCTGACACTCTCTGACACTCTCTATCACTCTCTGACACTCTCTATCACTCTCAGACACTCTCTATCACTCTCTGACACTCTCAGACACTCTCTGACACTCTCTGACACTCTCTACCACTCTCTGACACTCTCAGACACTCTCAGACACTCTCTATCACTCTCTGACACTCTCAGACACTCTCTGACAATCTCTGACACTTTCTGACACTCTCAGACACTCTCTGACACTCTCTGACACTCTCTGACACTCTCTATCACTCTCTGACATTCTCTATCACTCTCAGACTCTCTCTATCACTCTCTGACACTCTCTATCACTCGCTGACACTCGCTGACACTCTCAGACACTCTCAGACACTCTCTGACACTCTCTGACACTCTCAGACACACTCAGACACTCTCTGACACTCTCTGACACTCTCTGACACTCTCTATCACTCTCTGACACTCTCTATCACTCTCTGACACTCTCTATCACTCTCTGACACTCTCTATCACTCTCTGACACTCTCAGACACTCTCTGACACTCTCTGACACTCTCTGACACTCTCTATCACTCTCTGACACTCTCAGAATCTCTCAGACACTCTCAGACACTCTCTATCACTCTCAGACACTCTCTATCACTCTCTGACACTCTCAGACACTCTCTGACACTCTCTGACACTCTCAGACACTCTCTGACACTCTCAGACACTCTCAGACACTCTCTATCACTCTCTGACACTCTCTGACACTCTCTGACAATCTCTATCACTCTCTGACACTCTCCATTACTCTCTGACACTCTCAGACACTCTCTGACACTCTCTATCACTCTCTGACACTCTCTGACATCCTCTGTTGCTCTCTGACACTCTCTGACACACTGCGGCACTCTCTATCACTCTCTGACACGCTCCATCACTCTCCGAAACTCGCTGATGCTCTCAGACACTCTCTGACACTCTCCATCACTCTCTGAAACTGTCTGACGCTCTCAGACACTCTCTATCACTCTCTGACACTCTCTGACGTCCTCTATTACTCTCTGACACTCTCTGACACACTCCGACACCCTCTATCACTCTCTGACACTCTCCAACACTCTCTGAAACTCTCTGACGCTCTCAGACACTCTCTGACACTCTCTATCACTCTCTGACACTCTCTGACACTCTCTGACACTCTTTGACACTGTCAGACACTCTCTGACACTCTCTATCACTCTCTGACACTCTCTGACACTCTCAGACACTCGCTATCACTCTCTGACACTCTCAGACACTCTCTGACAATCTCTGAAACTTTTTGACACTCTCAGACACTCTCTGACACTCTCTGACACTCTCTGACACTCTCTATCACTCTCTGACACTCTCTATCACTCTCAGACACTCACTATCACTCTCTGACACTCTCAGACACTCTCAGACACTCTCAGACAATCTCTGACACTCTCTATCACTCTCTATCACTCTCTGACACTCTCTATCACTCTCTGACACTCTCAGACACTCTCTGACACTCTCTATCACTCTCTGACACTCTCTATCACTCTCTATCACTCTCTGACACTCTCTATCACTCTCTGACACTCTCAGACACTCTCTGACACTCTCTATCACTCTCTGACACTCTCAGACACTCTCTGACACTCTCTATCACTCTCTGACACTCTCAGACACTCTCAGACACTCTCAGACACTCTCTATCACTCTCAGACACTCTCTATCACTCTCTGACACTCTCAGACACTCTCTGACACTCTCAGACACTCTCTGACACTCTCTGACACTCTCAGACACTCTCAGACACTCTCTATCACTCTCTGACACTCTCAGACACTCTCTGACACTCTCTGACACTCTCAGACACTCTCTGACACTCTCTGACACTCTCTATCACTCTCTGACACTCTCTATCACTCTCTGACTCTCTCAGACACTCTCTGACACTCTCTATCACTCTCTGACACTCTCTGACACTCTCAGACACTCTCTGACAATCTCTGACAATCTCTGACACTCTCAGACACTCTCTGACACTCTCTGACACTCTCTGACACTCTCTATCACTCTCAGACACTCTCTATCACTCTCTGACACTCTCAGACACTCTCTGACACTCTCTGACACTCTCTATCACTCTCTGACACTCTCAGACACTCTCAGACACTCGCTATCACTCTCTGACACTCTCAGACACTCTCTGACAATCTCTGAAACTTTTTGACACTCTCAGACACTCTCTGACACTCTCTGACACTCTCAGACACTCTCAGACACTCTCTATCACTCTCTGACACTCTCTGACACTCTCTGACAATCTCTATCACTCTCTGACACTCTCCATTACTCTCTGACACTCTCAGACACTCTCTGACACTCTCTATCACTCTCTGACACTCTCTGACATCCTCTGTTGCTCTCTGACACTCTCTGACACACTGCGGCACTCTCTATCACTCTCTGACACGCTCCATCACTCTCCGAAACTCTCTGATGCTCTCAGACACTCTCTGACACTCTCCATCACTCTCTGAAACTGTCTGACGCTCTCAGACACTCTCTATCACTCTCTGACACTCTCTGACGTCCTCTATTACTCTCTGACACTCTCTGACACACTCCGACACCCTCTATCACTCTCTGACACTCTCCAACACTCTCTGAAACTCTCTGACGCTCTCAGACACTCTCTGACACTCTCTATCACTCTCTGACACTCTCTGACACTCTCTGACACTCTTTGACACTGTCAGACACTCTCTGACACTCTCTATCACTCTCTGACACTCTCTAACACTGTCTGACCCTCTCTGATACTCTCTGACACTCCCCGTCACTCTCAGATACTCTCTGACACTCTCTATTGCTCTCTGACACTCTCAGACATTCTCTATCACTCTCTGAAACTCTCTATCACTCTCAGATACTCTCTGACACTCTCTATCACACTCTGAAACAATCTGACAATCTCTATCACTCTCTGACACTCTCTGACACTCTCTATCACTCTCTGACACTCTCTGACAATCTCTATCACTCTCTGACACTCTCCATTACTCTCTGACACTCTCAGACACTCTCTATCACGCTCTGACACTCTCTGACTCTCTTCATCACTCTTGGACACTCTCTATCACTCTCTGATACTCTCTGACAATATCTGACACTCATGGACACTCTCAGGCACTCTCTATTACTCTCTGACACTCTCTGACACTCTCTATCACTCTCTGACACTCTCTGACATCCTCTATTGCTCTCTGACACGCTCCATCAATCTCCGAAACTCTCTGACGCTCTCCGACACTCTCTGACACTCTCCATCACTCTCTGAAACTCTCTGACGCTCTCAGACACTCTCTATCACTCTCTGACGCTCTCTGACATCCTCTATTACTCTCTGACACTCTCTGACACACTCCGACACCCTCTATCACGCTCTGACACTCTCCATCACTCTCTGAAACTCTCTGAAGCTCTCAGACACTCTCTGACACTCTCTGACACTCTCTATCACGCTCTGACACTCTCAGACATTCTCTGACACTCTCTGACACTCTCTGACACTCTCAGACACTCTCTATCACTCTCTGACACTCTCTGACACTCTCTGACACTCTCAGACACTCTCTGACACTCTCTATCAATCTCTGACACTCTCTGACACTCTCTGACACTCTCAGACACTCTCTGACACTCTCTATCACTCTCTGACACTCTCTATCACTCTCTGACACTCTCTGACACTCTCTGACACTCTCTGACACTCTCTATCACTCTCTGACACTCTCTGACACTCTCTGACACTCTCAGACACTCTCTGACACTCTCTATCACTCTCTGACACTCTCTGACACTCTCTGACAGTCTCTGACACTCTCTGACAGTCTCTGACACTCTCTGACACTCTCAGACACTCTCTGACATTCTCTGACACTCTCTATCACTCTCTGACACTCTCTGACACTCTCTGACACTCTCTGACACTCTCAGACAATCTCTGAGACTCTCTGACACTCTCCATCACTCTCAGATACTCTCTGACACTCTCTATCACTCTCTGACACTCTCAGACATTCTCTATCAATCTCTGACACTCTCTATCACTCTCAGACACTCTCTATCACTCTCTGAGACTCTCAGACAATCTCTGACACTCTCAGACACTCTCTATAACTATCTGACACTCTCAGACACTCTCTATCACTATCACTCTCTGACACTCTCTGACACTATCTATCACTCTCTGAAACTCTCTGACAATCTCTATCACTCTCTGACACTCTCTGACACTCTCAATTACTTTCTGACACACTCTGACAATCTCTATCACTCTCTGACACTCTCTATTACTCTCAGAAACTCTCTATCACTCTCTGACACTCTCTGACACTCTCTATCACTCTCTGACACTCTCTGACAATATCTGACACTCTCAGACACTCTCTATTACTCTCTGACACTCTCTGACACTCTCTATCACTCTCTGACACTCTCTGACATCCTCTATTACTCTCTGACACACTCCGACACTCTCTATCACTCTCTGACACTCTCCATCACTCTCTGAAACTCTCTGACGCTCTCAGAAAGTCTCTGACACTCTCTGACACTCTCCATCACTCTCAGATATTCTCTGACACTCTCTATCACTCTCTGACACTCTCAGACATTCTCTATCACTCTCTGACCCTCTCTATCACTCTCAGACACTCTCAGACAATCTCTGACACTCTCAGACACTCTCTATAACTATCTGACACTCTCAGACACTCTCTATAACCATCTGACACTCTCAGACACTCTCTATCACTCTCTATCACTCTCTGACACTCTCTGACAATCTCTATCGCTCTCTGACACTCTCTGACACTCTCTATCACTCTCTGACACTCTCTGACAATCTCTATCACTCTCTGACAATCTCTATTACTCTCTGACACTCTCAGACACTCTCTATCACTCTCTGACAGTCTCTGACAATCACTATCACTCTCTGACAATCTCTGACTCTCTCTATCACTCTCTGACACTCTCTATCACTCTCTGACAGTCTCTGACAATCACTATCACTCTCTGACAATCTCTGACTCTCTATCACTCTCTGACACTCTCAGACAGTCTCTATCACTCTCTGACACTCTCAGAAACTCGCTGACACTCTCAGACACTCTCTATCAATCTCTGACACTCTCAGACACTCTCTCTCACTCTCTGACCCTCTCTGACACTCTCAGACACTCTCTATTACTCTCTGACACTCTCTGACACTCTCAGACTCTCTCTGTGACTCTCTGACGCACTCTATCACTCTCAGACAGTCTCTATCACTCTCTGACACTCTCAGACACTCTCTGACACTCTCAGACACTCTCTATCAATCTCTGACACTCTCAGACACTCTCTCTCACTCTCAGACACTCTCAGACACTCTCTATTACTCTCTGACACACTCCGACACTCTCTATCCCTCTCTGACACACTCCATCACTCTCTGAAACTCTCTGACGCTCTCAGACCCTCTCTGACAGACTTTGACATTCCCCATCACTCTCAGATGCTCTCTGACACTCTCTATCGCTCTCTGACACTCTCAGACATTCTCTATCACTCTCTGAAACTCTCTATCACACTCAGATACTCTCTGACACTCTCTAACACTCTCTGAAACTCTCTGACAATCTCTATCACTCTCTGACACTCTCTGACACTCTCTATCACTCTCTGACACTCTCTGACAATCTCTATCACTCTCTGACACTCACCATTACTCTCTGACACTCTCAGACGCTCTCTATCACCCTCTGACACTCTCTGACACTCTCTATCACTCTTAGACACTCTCTATCACTCTCTGATACTCTCTGACAATATCTGACACTCTCAGACACTCTCTATTACTCTCTGACACTCTCTGACACTCTCTATCACTCTCTGACACTCTCTGACATCCTCTATTGCTCTCTGACACTCTCTGACACACTGCGACACTCTCTATCACTCTCTGACACGCTCCATCACTCTCCGAAACTCTCTGACGCTCTCAGACACTCTCTGACACTCTCCATCACTCTCTGAAACTCTCTGACGCTCTCAGACACTCTCTATCACTCTCTGACACTCTCTGACGTCCTCTATTACTCTCTGACACTCTCTGACACACTCCGACACCCTCTATCACTCTCTGACACTCTCTGACACTCTCCAACACATCTCAGATACTCTCTGACACTCTCTATCACTCTCTGACACTCGCAGGCATTCTCTATCACTCTCTGACACTCTCCATCACTCTCTGAAACTCTCTGATGCTCTCAGACACTCTCAGACACTCTCTGACACTCTCTGACACTCTCTTTCACGCTCTGACACTCTCAGACATTCTCTATCACTCTCTGACACTCTCCATCACTCTCTGAAACTCTCTGATGCTCTCAGACACTCTCAGACACTCTCTGACACTCTCTGACACTCTCTATCACGCTCTGACACTCTCAGACATTCTCTATCACTCTCTGACACTCTCCATCACTCTCTGAAACTCTCAGACACTCTCTGACACTCTCTGACGCTCTCTGAAACTCTCTGACAATCTCTATCACTCTCTGACACTCTCTGACACTCTCCATCACTCTCTGAAACTCTCTGATGCTCTCAGACACTCTCAGACACTCTCTGACACTCTCTGACACTCTCTATCACGCTCTGACACTCTCAGACATTCTCTATCACTCTCTGACACTCTCCATCACTCTCTGAAACTCTCAGACACTCTCAGACACTCTCTGACACTCTCTGACGCTCTCTGAAACTCTCTGACAATCTCTATCACTCTCTGACACTCTCTGACACTCTCTATCACTCTCTGACACTCTCAGAAACTCTCTGACACTCTCAGACACTCTCTATCAATCTCTGACACTCTCAGCCACTCTCTCTCACTCTCTGACACTCTCAGACACTCTCTATTACTCTCTGACACACTCCGACACTCTCTAACCCTCTCTGACACACTCCATCACTCTCTGAAACTCTCTGACGCTCTCAGACCCTCTCTGACGCACTTTGACATTCCCCATCACTCTCAGATACTCTCTGACACTCTCTATCGCTCTCTGACACTCTCAGACAATCTCTGACACTCTCAGACACTCTCTATAACTATCTGACACTCTCAGACACTCTCTATAACTATCTGACACTCTCAGACACTCTCTATCACTCTCTATCACTCTCTGACACTCTCTGACACTCTCTGACACTCTCTGACACTCTCTGACACTCTCTGACACTCTCAGACAATCTCTGACACTCTCAGACACTCTCAGACACTCTCTATAACTATCTGACACTCTCAGACACTCTCTATCACTCTCTATCACTCTCTGACACTCTCTGACAATCTCTATCGCTCTCTGACACTCTCTGACACTCTCTATCACTCTCTGACACTCTCTGACAATCTCTATCACTCTCTGACAATCTCTATTACTCTCTGACACTCTCAGACACTCTCTATCACTCTCTGACAGTCTCTGACAATCACTATCACTCTCTGACAATCTCTGACTCTCTCTATCACTCTCTGACACTCTCTATCACTCTCTGACAGTCTCTGACAATCACTATCACTCTCTGACAATCTCTGACTCTCTATCACTCTCTGACACTCTCAGACAGTCTCTATCACTCTCTGACACTCTCAGAAACTCTCTGACACTCTCAGACACTCTCTATCAATCTCTGACACTCTCAGACACTCTCTCTCACTCTCTGACCCTCTCTGACACTCTCAGACACTCTCTATTACTCTCTGACACTCTCTGACACTCTCAGACTCTCTCTATGACTCTCTGACACACTCTATCACTCTCAGACAGTCTCTATCAATCTCTGACACTCTCAGACACTCTCTCTCACTCTCTGACACTCTCAGACACTCTCTATTACTCTCTGACACACTCCGACACTCTCTATCCCTTTCTGACACACTCCATCACTCTCTGAAACTCTCTGACGCTCTCAGACCCTCTCTGACACACTTTGACATTCCCCATCACTCTCAGATACTCTCTGACACTCTCTATCGCTCTCTGACACTCTCAGACATTCTCTATCACTCTCTGAAACTCTCTATCACACTCAGATACTCTCTGACACTCTCTAACACTCTCTGAATCACTCTGACAATCTCTATCACTCTCTGACACTCTCTGACACTCTCTATCACTCTCTGACACTCTCTGACAATCTCTATCACTCTCTGACACTCACCATTACTCTCTGACACTCTCAGACGCTCTCTATCACTCTCTGACACTCTCTGACACTCTCTATCACTCTTAGACACTCTCTATCACTCTCTGATACTCTCTGACAATATCTGACACTCTCAGACACTCTCAGACACTCTCTATTACTCTCTGACACTCTCTGACACTCTCTATCACTCTCTGACACTCTCTGACATCCTCTATTGCTCTCTGACACTCTCTGACACACTGCGACACTCTCTATCACTCTCTGACACGCTCCATCACTCTCAGAAACTCGCTGACGCTCTCAGACACTCTCTGACACTCTCCATCACTCTCTGAAACTCTCTGACGCTCTCAGACACTCTCTATCACTCACTGACACTCTCTGACGTCCTCTATTACTCACTGACACTCTCTGACACACTCCGACACCCTCTATCACTCTCTGACACTCTCTGACACTCTCCATCACATCTCAGATACTCTCTGACACTCTCTATCACTCTCTGACACTCTCAGGCATTCTCTATCACTCTCTGACACTCTCCATCACTCTCTGAAACTCTCTGATGCTCTCAGACACTCTCAGACACTCTCTGACACTCTCTGACACTCTCTTTCACGCTCTGACACTCTCAGACATTCTCTATCACTCTCTGACACTCTCCATCACTCTCTGAAACTCTCTGATGCTCTCAGACACTCTCAGACACTCTCTGACACTCTCTGACACTCTCTATCACGCTCTGACACTCTCAGACATTCTCTATCACTCTCTGACACTCTCCATCACTCTCTGAAACTCTCAGACACTCTCAGACACTCTCTGACACTCTCTGACGCTCTCTGAAACTCTCTGACAATCTCTATCACTCTCTGACACTCTCTGACACTCTCCATCACTCTCTGAAACTCTCTGATGCTCTCAGACACACTCAGACACTCTCTGACACTCTCTGACACTCTCTATCACGCTCTGACACTCTCAGACATTCTCTATCACTCTCTGACACTCTCCATCACTCTCTGAAACTCTCAGACACTCTCAGACACTCTCTGACACTCTCTGACGCTCTCTGAAACTCTCTGACAATCTCTATCACTCTCTGACACTCTCTGACACTCTCTATCACTCTCTGACACTCTCAGAAACTCTCTGACACTCTCAGACACTCTCTATCAATCTCTGACACTCTCAGACACTCTCTCTCACTCTCTGACACTCTCAGACACTCTCTATTACTCTCTGACACACTCCGACACTCTCTATCCCTCTCTGACACACTCCATCACTCTCTGAAACTCTCTGACGCTCTCAGACCCTCTCTGACACACTTTGACATTCCCCATCACTCTCAGATATTCTCTGACACTCTCTATCGCTCTCTGACACTCTCAGACAATCTCTGACACTCTCAGACACTCTCTATAACTATCTGACACTCTCAGACACTCTCTATAACTATCTGACACTCTCAGACACTCTCTATCACTCTCTATCACTCTCTGACACTCTCTGACACTCTCTGACACTCTCTGACACTCTCAGACAATCTCTGACACTCTCAGACACTCTCAGACACTCTCTATAACTATCTGACACTCTCAGACACTCTCTATCACTCTCTATCACTCTCTGACACTCTCTGACAATCTCTATCGCTCTCTGACACTCTCTGACACTCTCTATCACTCTCTGACACTGTCTGACAATCTCTATCACTCTCTGACAATCTCTATTACTCTCTGACACTCTCAGACACTCTCTATCACTCTCTGACAGTCTCTGACAATCACTATCACTCTCTGACAATCTCTGACTCTCTCTATCACTCTCTGACACTCTCTATCACTCTCTGACAGTCTCTGACAATCACTATCACTCTCTGACACTCTCAGACAGTCTCTATCACTCTCTGACACTCTCAGAAACTCTCTGACACTCTCAGACACTCTCTATCAATCTCTGACACTCTCAGACACTCTCTCTCACTCTCTGACCCTCTCTGACACTCTCAGACACTCTCTATTACTCTCTGACACTCTCTGACACTCTCAGACTCTCTCTATGACTCTCTGACGCACTCTATCACTCTCAGACAGTCTCTATCACTCTCTGACACTCTCAGAAACTCTCTGACACTCTCAGACACTCTCTATCAATCTCTGACACTCTCAGACACTCTCTCTCACTCTCTGACATCTCAGACACTCTCTATTACTCTCTGACACACTCCGACACTCTCTATCCCTTTCTGACACACTCCATCACTCTCTGAAACTCTCTGACGCTCTCAGACCCTCTCTGACACACTTTGACATTCCCCATCACTCTCAGATACTATCTGACACTCTCTATCGCTCTCTGACACTCTCAGACATTCTCTATCACTCTCTGAAACTCTCTATCACACTCAGATACTCTCTGACACTCTCTAACACTCTCTGAAACTCTCTGACAATCTCTATCACTCTCTGACACTCTCTGACACTCTCTATCACTCTCTGACACTCTCTGACAATCTCTATCACTCTCTGACACTCACCATTACTCTCTGACACTCTCAGACGCTCTCTATCACTCTCTGACACTCTCTGACACTCTCTATCACTCTTAGACACTCTCTATCACTCTCTGATACTCTCTGACAATATCTGACACTATCTGACACTCTCAGACACTCTCAGACACTCTCTATTACTCTCTGACACTCTCTGACACTCTCTATCACTCTCTGACACTCTCTGACATCCTCTATTGCTCTCTGACACTCTCTGACACACTGCGACACTCTCTATCACTCTCTGACACGCTCCATCACTCTCCGAAACTCTCTGACGCTCTCAGACACTCTCTGACACTCTCCATCACTCTCTGAAACTCTCCATCACTCTCTGAAACTCTCTGACGCTCTCAGAAACTCTCTATCACTCTCTGACACTCTCTGATGTCCTCTATTACTCTCTGACACTCTCTGACACACTCCGACACCCTCTATCACTCTCTGACACTCTCTGACACTCTCCATCACATCTCAGATACTCTCTGACACTCTCTGATACTCTCTCTCACTCACTGACACTCTCAGACACTCTCTATTACTCTCTGACACACTCCGACACTCTCTATCCCTCTCTGACACACTCCATCACTCTCTGAAACTCTCTGACGCTCTCAGACACTCTCTGACACACTTTGACATTCCCCATCACTCTCAGATACTCTCTGACACTCTCTATCGCTCTCTGACACTCTCAGACAATCTCTGACACTCTCAGACACTCTCTATAACTATCTGACACTCTCAGACACTCTCTATAACTATCTGACACTCTCAGACACTCTCTATCACTCTCTATCACTCTCTGACACTCTCTGACACTCTCTGACACTCTCTGACACTCTCAGACACTCTCTATCACTCTCTATCACTCTCTGACACTCTCTGACAATCTCTATCGCTCTCTGACACTCTCTGACACTCTCTATCACTCTCTGACACTCTCTGACAATCTCTATCACTCTCTGACAATCTCTATTACTCTCTGACACTCTCAGACACTCTCTATCACTCTCTGACAGTCTCTGACAATCACTATCACTCTCTGACAATCTCTGACTCTCTCTATCACTCTCTGACACTCTCTATCACTCTCTGACAGTCTCTGACAATCACTATCACTCTCTGACAATCTCTGACTCTCTATCACTCTCTGACACTCTCAGACAGTCTCTATCACTCTCTGACACTCTCAGAAACTCTCTGACACTCTCAGACACTCTCTATCAATCTCTGACACTCTCAGACACTCTCTCTCACTCTCTGACCCTCTCTGACACTCTCAGACACTCTCTATTACTCTCTGACACTCTCTGACACTCTCAGACTCTCTCTATGACTCTCTGACGCACTCTATCACTCTCAGACAGTCTCTATCACTCTCTGACACTCTCAGACACTCTCTATCAATCTCTGACACTCTCAGACACTCTCTCTCACTCTCTGACACTCTCAGACACTCTCTATTACTCTCTGACACACTCCAACACTCTCTATCCCTCTCTGACACACTCCATCACACTCTGAAACTCTCTGACGCTCTCAGACCCTCTCTGACACACTTTGACATTCCCCATCACTCTCAGATACTCTCTGACACTCTCTATCGCTCTCTGACACTCTCAGACATTCTCTATCACTCTCTGAAACTCTCTATCACACTCAGATACTCTCTGACACTCTCTAACACTCTCTGAAACTCTCTGACAATCTCTATCACTCTCTGACACTCTCTGACACTCTCTATTACTCTCTGACACTCACCATTACTCTCTGACACTCTCAGACGCTCTCTATCACTCTCTGACACTCTCTGACAATCTCTATCACTCTCTGACACTCACCATTACTCTCTGACACTCTCAGACGCTCTCTATCACTCTCTGACACTCTCTGACACTCTCTATCACTCTTAGACACTCTCTATCACTCTCTGATACTCTCTGACAATATCTGACACTCTCAGACACTCTCAGACACTCTCTATTACTCTCTGACACTCTCTGACACTCTCTATCACTCTCTGACACTCTCTGACATCCTCTATTGCTCTCTGACACTCTCTGACACACTGCGACACTCTCTATCACTCTCTGACACGCTCCATCACTCTCCGAAACTCTCTGACGCTCTCAGACACTCTCTGACACTCTCCATCACTCTCTGAAACTCTCTGACACTCTCAGACACTCTCTATCACTCTCTGACACTCTCTGACGTCCTCTATTACTCTCTGACACTCTCTGACACACTCCGACACACTCTATCACTCTCTGACACTCTCTGACACTCTCCATCACATCTC
Organism: Heterodontus francisci; assembly: GCF_036365525.1. Classification (NCBI taxonomy): domain Eukaryota; kingdom Metazoa; phylum Chordata; class Chondrichthyes; order Heterodontiformes; family Heterodontidae; genus Heterodontus; species Heterodontus francisci. Next base: position 241,601 of record NW_027140547.1, on the reverse strand, counting down.
AGATACTCTCTGACACTCTCTGACACTCTCTATCACTCACTGACACTCTCAGGCATTCTCTATCACTCTCTGACACTCTCCATCACTCTCTGAAACTCTCTGATGCTCTCAGACACTCTCAGACACTCTCTGACACTCTCTGACACTCTCTTTCACGCTCTGACACTCTCAGACATTCTCTATCACTCTCTGACACTCTCCATCACTCTCTGAAACTCTCTGATGCTCTCAGACACTCTCAGACACTCTCTGACACTCTCTGACACTCTCTATCACGCTCTGACACTCTCAGACATTCTCTATCACTCTCTGACACTCTCCATCACTCTCTGAAACTCTCAGACACTCTCAGACACTCTCTGACACTCTCTGACGCTCTCTGAAACTCTCTGACAATCTCTATCACTCTCTGACACTCTCCATCACTCTCTGAAACTCTCTGATGCTCTCAGACACTCTCAGACACTCTCTGACACTCTCTGACACTCTCTATCACGCTCTGACACTCTCAGACATTCTCTATCACTCTCTGACACTCTCCATCACTCTCTGAAACTCTCAGACACTCTCAGACACTCTCTGACACTCTCTGACGCTCTCTGAAACTCTCTGACAATCTCTATCACTCTCTGACACTCTCAGAAACTCTCTGACACTCTCAGACACTCTCTATCAATCTCTGACACTCTCAGACACTCTCTCTCACTCTCTGACACTCTCAGACACTCTCTATTACTCTCTGACACACTCCGACACTCTCCATCCCTCTCTGACACACTCCATCACTCTCTGAAACTCTCTGACGCTCTCAGACCCTCTCTGACACACTTTGACATTCCCCATCACTCTCAGATACTCTCTGACACTCTCTATCGCTCTCTGACACTCTCAGACATTCTCTATCACTCTCTGAAACTCTCTATCACACTCAGATACTCTCTGACACTCTCTAACACTCTCTGAAACTCTCTGACAATCTCTATCACTCTCTGACACTCTCTGACACTCTCTATCACTCTCTGACACTCTCTGACAATCTCTATCACTCTCTGACACTCACCATTACTCTCTGACACTCTCAGACGCTCTCTATCACTCTCTGACACTCTCTGACACTCTCTATCACTCTTAGACACTCTCTATCACTCTCTGATACTCTCTGACAATATCTGACACTCTCAGACACTCTCAGACACTCTCTATTACTCTCTGACACTCTCTGACACTCTCTATCACTCTCTGACACTCTCTGACATCCTCTATTGCTCTCTGACACTCTCTGACACACTGCGACACTCTCTATCACTCTCTGACACGCTCCATCACTCTCCGAAACTCTCTGACGCTCTCAGACACTCTCTGACACTCTCCATCACTCTCTGAAACTCTCTGACGCTCTCAGACACTCTCTATCACTCTCTGACACTCTGTGACGTCCTCTATTACTCTCTGACACTCTCTGACACACTCCGACACCCTCTATCACTCTCTGACACTCTCTGACACTCTCCATCACATCTCAGATACTCTCTGACACTCTCTGACACTCTCTATCACTCTCTGACACTCTCAGGCATTCTCTATCACTCTCTGACACTCTCCATCACTCTCTGAAACTCTCTGATGCTCTCAGACACTCTCAGACACTCTCTGACACTCTCTGACACTCTCTATCACGCTCTGACACTCTCAGACATTCTCTATCACTCTCTGACACTCTCCATCACTCTCTGAAACTCTCTGATGCTCTCAGACACTCTCAGACACTCTCTGACACTCTCTGACACTCTCTATCACGCTCTGACACTCTCAGACATTCTCTATCACTCTCTGACACTCTCCATCACTCTCTGAAACTCTCTGACAATCTCTATCACTCTCTGACACTCTCTGACGCTCTCTGAAACTCTCTGACAATCTCTATCACTCTCTGACACTCTCTGACACTCTCTATCACTCTCTGACACTCTCTGACAATCTCTATCACTCTCTGACACTCACCATTACTCTCTGACACTCTCAGACGCTCTCTATCACTCTCTGACACTCTCTGACACTCTCTATCACTCTTAGACACTCTCTATCACTCTCTGATACTCTCTGACAATATCTGACACTCTCAGACACTCTCAGACACTCTCTATTACTCTCTGACACTCTCTGACTCTCTCTATCACTCTCTGACACTCTCTGACATCCTCTATTGCTCTCTGACACTCTCTGACACACTGCGACACTCTCTATCACTCTCTGACACGCTCCATCACTCTCCGAAACTCTCTGACGCTCTCAGACACTCTCTGACACTCTCCATCACTCTCTGAAACTCTCTGACGCTCTCAGACACTCTCTATCACTCTCTGACACTCTCTGACGTCCTCTATTACTCTCTGACACTCTCTGACACTCTCCATCACATCTCAGATACTCTCTGACACACTCTGACACTCTCTATCACTCTCTGACACTCTCAGGCATTCTCTATCACTCTCTGACACTCTCCATCACTCTCTGAAACTCTCTGATGCTCTCAGACACTCTCAGACACTCTCTGACACTCTCTGACACTCTCTATCACGCTCTGACACTCTCAGACATTCTCTATCACTCTCTGACACTCTCCATCACTCTCTGAAACTCTCTGATGCTCTCAGACACTCTCAGACACTCTCTGACACTCTCTGACACTCTCTATCTCGCTCTGACACTCTCAGACATTCTCTATCACTCTCTGACACTCTCCATCACTCTCTGAAACTCTCAGACGCTCTCAGACACTCTCTGACACTCTCTGACGCTCTCTGACGCTCTCCATCACATCTCAGATACTCTCTGACACTCTCTGACACTCTCTATCACTCTCTGACACTCTCAGGCATTCTCTATCACTCTCTGACACTCTCTATCACTCTCAGTCCCTGTCTGACAATCTCTGACACTCTCTAACACTCTCTGACACTCTCTGACACTCTCCATCACTCTCTGAAACTTTCTGACAATCTCTTTAACTCTCAGACACTCTCAGACACTCTCTATCACTCTCTGACACTCTCAGACACTCTCAGACACTCTCTATCACTCTCTGACACTCTCTGACACTCTCAGACACTCTCTGACACTCTCAGACACTCTCTGACACTCTCTGACACTCTCTATCAATCTCTGACACTCTCAGACACTCTCTCTCACTCTCTGACACTCTCAGACACTCTCTATTACTCTCTGACACACTCCGACACTCTCCATCCCTCTCTGACACACTCCATCACTCTCTGAAACTCTCTGACGCTCTCAGACCCTCTCTGACACACTTTGACATTCCCCATCACTCTCAGATACTCTCTGACACTCTCTATCGCTCTCTGACACTCTCAGACATTCTCTATCACTCTCTGAAACTCTCTATCACACTCAGATACTCTCTGACACGCTCTAACACTCTCTGAAACTCTCTGACAATCTCTATCACTCTCTGACACTCTCTGACACTCTCTATCACTCTCTGACACTCTCTGACAATCTCTATCACTCTCTGACACTCACCATTACTCTCTGACACTCTCAGACGCTCTCTATCACTCTCTGACACTCTCTGACACTCTCTATCACTCTTAGACACTCTCTATCACTCTCTGATACTCTCTGACAATATCTGACACTCTCAGACACTCTCAGACACTCTCTATTACTCTCTGACACTCTCTGACACTCTCTATCACTCTCTGACACTCTCTGACATCCTCTATTGCTCTCTGACACTCTCTGACACACTGCGACACTCTCTATCACTCTCTGACACGCTCCATCACTCTCCGAAACTCTCTGACGCTCTCAGACACTCTCTGACACTCTCCATCACTCTCTGAAACTCTCTGACGCTCTCAGACACTCTCTATCACTCTCTGACACTCTCTGACGTCCTCTATTACTCTCTGACACTCTCTGACACACTCCGACACCCTCTATCACTCTCTGACACTCTCTGACACTCTCCATCACATCTCAGATACTCTCTGACACTCTCTGACACTCTCTATCACTCTCTGACACTCTCAGGCATTCTCTATCACTCTCTGACACTCTCCATCACTCTCTGAAACTCTCTGATGCTCTCAGACACTCTCAGACACTCTCTGACACTCTCTGACACTCTCTATCACGCTCTGACACTCTCAGACATTCTCTATCACTCTCTGACACTCTCCATCACTCTCTGAAACTCTCTGATGCTCTCAGACACTCTCAGACACTCTCTGACACTCTCTGACACACTCTATCACGCTCTGACACTCTCAGACATTCTCTATCACTCTCTGACACTCTCCATCACTCTCTGAAACTCTCAGACACTCTCAGACACTCTCTGACACTCTCTGACGCTCTCTGAAACTCTCTGACAATCTCTATCACTCTCTGACACTCTCTGACACTCTCTATCACTCTCTGACACTCTCTGACAATCTCTATCACTCTCTGACACTCACCATTACTCTCTGACACTCTCAGACGCTCTCTATCACTCTCTGACACTCTCTGACACTCTCTATCACTCTTAGACACTCTCTATCACTCTCTGATACTCTCTGACAATATCTGACACTCTCAGACACTCTCAGACACTCTCTATTACTCTCTGACACTCTCTGACACTCTCTATCACTCTCTGACACTCTCTGACATCCTCTATTGCTCTCTGACACTCTCTGACACACTGCGACACTCTCTATCACTCTCTGACACGCTCCATCACTCTCCGAAACTCTCTGACGCTCTCAGACACTCTCTGACACTCTCCATCACTCTCTGAAACTCTCTGACGCTCTCAGACACTCTCTATCACTCTCTGACACTCTCTGACGTCCTCTATTACTCTCTGACACTCTCTGACACTCTCCATCACATCTCAGATACTCTCTGACACACTCTGACACTCTCTATCACTCTCTGACACTCTCAGGCATTCTCTATCACTCTCTGACACTCTCCATCACTCTCTGAAACTCTCTGATGCTCTCAGACACTCTCAGACACTCTCTGACACTCTCTGACACTCTCTATCACGCTCTGACACTCTCAGACATTCTCTATCACTCTCTGACACTCTCCATCACTCTCTGAAACTCTCTGATGCTCTCAGACACTCTCAGACACTCTCTGACACTCTCTGACACTCTCTATCTCGCTCTGACACTCTCAGACATTCTCTATCACTCTCTGACACTCTCCATCACTCTCTGAAACTCTCAGACGCTCTCAGACACTCTCTGACACTCTCTGACGCTCTCTGACGCTCTCTGACACTCTCCATCACATCTCAGATACTCTCTGACACTCTCTGACACTCTCTATCACTCTCTGACACTCTCAGGCATTCTCTATCACTCTCTGACACTCTCTATCACTCTCAGTCCCTGTCTGACAATCTCTGACACTCTCTAACACTCTCTGACACTCTCTGACACTCTCCATCACTCTCTGAAACTTTCTGACAATCTCTTTAACTCTCAGACACTCTCAGACACTCTCTATCACTCTCTGACACTCTCAGACACTCTCAGACACTCTCAGACACTCTCTATCACTCTCTGACACTCTCAGACACTCTCAGACACTCTCTGACACTCTCAGACTCTCTCTGACACTCTCTGACACTCTCTATCACTCTCTGACACTCTCTGACACTCTCAGACACTCTCTATCACTCTCTGACACTCTCTGACAATCTCTATCACTCTCTGACACTCTCTGACACTCTCTATCACTCTCTGACACTCTCTGACAATCTCTATCACTCTCTGACACTCACCATTACTCTCTGACACTCTCAGACGCTCTCTATCACTCTCTGACACTCTCTGACACTCTCTGACACTCTCTATCACTCTTAGACACTCTCTATCACTCTCTGATACTCTCTGACAATATCTGACACTCTCAGACACTCTCAGACACTCTCAGACACTCTCTGACACTCTCAGACACTCTCTGACACTCTCTGACACTCTCTATCACTCTCTGACACTCTCAGACACTCTCTATCACTCTCTGACACTCTCAGGCACTCTCTGACACTCTCTGACACTCTCTGACACTCTCTGACACTCTCAGACACTCTCAGACACTCTCTATCACTCTCTGACACTCTCTGACACTCTCTGACACTCTCTATCACTCTCTGACACTCTCTGACACTCTCAGACACTCTCTATCACTCTCTGACACTCTCAGACACTCTCAGACCCTCTCGATCTCTCTCTGACACTCTCTGACACTCTCAGACACTCTCTATCACTCTCTGACACTCTCAGACACTCTCTGACACGCTCCATCACTCTCCGAAACTCTCTGACGCTCTCAGACACTCTCTGACACTCTCCATCACTCTCTGAAACTCTCTGACACTCTCAGACACTCTCTATCACTCTCTGACACTCTCTGACGTCCTCTATTACTCTCTGACACTCTCTGACACACTCCGACACACTCTATCACTCTCTGACACTCTCTGACACTCTCCATCACATCTCAGATACTCTCTGACACTCTCTGACACTCTCTATCACTCACTGACACTCTCAGGCATTCTCTATCACTCTCTGACACTCTCCATCACTCTCTGAAACTCTCTGATGCTCTCAGACACTCTCAGACACTCTCTGACACTCTCTGACACTCTCTTTCACGCTCTGACACTCTCAGACATTCTCTATCACTCTCTGACACTCTCCATCACTCTCTGAAACTCTCTGATGCTCTCAGACACTCTCAGACACTCTCTGACACTCTCTGACACTCTCTATCACGCTCTGACACTCTCAGACATTCTTTATCACTCTCTGACACTCTCCATCACTCTCTGAAACTCTCAGACACTCTCAGACACTCTCTGGCACTCTCTGACGCTCTCTGAAACTCTCTGACAATCTCTATCACTCTCTGACACTCTCTGACACTCTCCATCACTCTCTGAAACTCTCTGATGCTCTCAGACACTCTCAGACACTCTCTGACACTCTCTGACACTCTCTATCACGCTCTGACACTCTCAGACATTCTCTATCACTCTCTGACACTCTCCATCACTCTCTGAAACTCTCAGACACTCTCAGACACTCTCTGACACTCTCTGACGCTCTCTGAAACTCTCTGACAATCTCTATCACTCTCTGACACTCTCAGAAACTCTCTGACACTCTCAGACACTCTCTATCAATCTCTGACACTCTCAGACACTCTCTCTCACTCTCTGACACTCTCAGACACTCTCTATTACTCTCTGACACACTCCGACACTCTCCATCCCTCTCTGACACACTCCATCACTCACTGAAACTCTCTGACGCTCTCAGACCCTCTCAGACACACTTTGACATTCCCCATCACTCTCAGATACTCTCTGACACTCTCTATCGCTCTCTGACACTCTCAGACATTCTCTATCACTCTCTGAAACTCTCTATCACACTCAGATACTCTCTGACACGCTCTAACACTCTCTGAAACTCTCTGACAATCTCTATCACTCTCTGACACTCTCTGACACTCTCTATCACTCTCTGACACTCTCTGACAATCTCTATCACTCTCTGACACTCACCATTACTCTCTGACACTCTCAGACGCTCTCTATCACTCTCTGACACTCTCTGACACTCTCTATCACTCTTAGACACTCTCTATCACTCTCTGATACTCTCTGACAATATCTGACACTCTCAGACACTCTCAGACACTCTCTATTACTCTCTGACACTCTCTGACACTCTCTATCACTCTCTGACACTCTCTGACATCCTCTATTGCTCTCTGACACTCTCTGACACACTGCGACACTCTCTATCACTCTCTGACACGCTCCATCACTCTCCGAAACTCTCTGACGCTCTCAGACACTCTCTGACACTCTCCATCACTCTCTGAAACTCTCTGACGCTCTCAGACACTCTCTATCACTCTCTGACACTCTCTGACGTAATCTATTACTCTCTGACACTCTCTGACACACTCCGACACCCTCTGTCACTCTCTGACACTCTCTGACACTCTCCATCACATCTCAGATACTCTCTGACACTCTCTGACACTCTCTATCACTCTCTGACACTCTCAGGCATTCTCTATCACTCTCTGACACTCTCCATCACTCTCTGAAACTCTCTGATGCTCTCAGACACTCTCAGACACTCTCTGACACTCTCTGACACTCTCTATCACGCTCTGACACTCTCAGACATTCTCTATCACTCTCTGACACTCTCCATCACTCTCTGAAACTCTCTGATGCTCTCAGACACTCTCAGACACTCTCTGACACTCTCTGACACTCTCTATCACGCTCTGACACTCTCAGACATTCTCTATCACTCTCTGACACTCTCCATCACTCTCTGAAACTCTCAGACACTCTCAGACACTCTCTGACACTCTCTGACGCTCTCTGAAACTCTCTGACAATCTCTATCACTCTCTGACACTCTCTGACACTCTCTATCACTCTCTGACACTCTCTGACAATCTCTATCACTCTCTGACACTCACCATTACTCTCTGACACTCTCAGACGCTCTCTATCACTCTCTGACACTCTCTGACACTCTCTATCACTCTTTGACACTCTCTATCACTCTCTGATACTCTCTGACAATATCTGACACTCTCAGACACTCTCAGACACTCTCTATTACTCTCTGACACTCTCTGACACTCTCTATCACTCTCTGACACTCTCTGACATCCTCTATTGCTCTCTGACACTCTCTGACACACTGCGACACTCTCTATCACTCTCTGACACGCTCCATCACTCTCCGAAACTCTCTGACGCTCTCAGACACTCTCTGACACTCTCCATCACTCTCTGAAACTCTCTGACGCTCTCAGACACTCTCTATCACTCTCTGACACCCTCTGACGTCCTCTATTACTCTCTGACACTCTCTGACACACTCCGACACCCTCTATCACTCTCTGACACTCTCTGACACTCTCCATCACATCTCAGATACTCTCTGACACTCTCTGACACTCTCTATCACTCTCTGACACTCTCAGGCATTCTCTATCACTCTCTGACACTCTCCATCACTCTCTGAAACTCTCTGATGCTCTCAGACACTCTCAGACACTCTCTGACACTCTCTGACACTCTCTATCACGCTCTGACACTCTCAGACATTCTCTATCACTCTCTGACACTCTCCATCACTCTCTGAAACTCTCTGATGCTCTCAGACACTCTCAGACACTCTCTGACACTCTCTGACACTCTCTATCTCGCTCTGACACTCTCAGACATTCGCTATCACTCTCTGACACTCTCCATCACTCTCTGAAACTCTCAGACGCTCTCAGACACTCTCTGACGCTCTCTGACGCTCTCTGACACTCTCCATCACATCTCAGATACTCTCTGACACTCTCTGACAATCTCTATCACTCTCTGACACTCTCAGGCATTCTCTATCACTCTCTGACACTCTCTGACACTCTCTATCTCGCTCTGACACTCTCAGACAATCTCTTTAACTCTCAGACACTCTCAGACACTCTCTATCACTCTCTGACACTCTCAGACACTCTCAGACACTCTCTATCACTCTCTGACACTCTCAGACACTCTCAGACACTCTCTGACACTCTCAGACACTCTCTGACACTCTCTGACACTCTCTATCACTCTCTGACACTCTCTGACACTCTCAGACACTCTCTATCACTCTCTGACACTCTCTGACACTCTCTGACACTCTCTGACACTCTCAGACACTCTCTATCACTCTCTGACACTCTCTGACACTCTCTATCACTCTCTGACACTCTCTGACACTCTCAGACACTCTCTATCACTCTCTGACACTCTCAGACACTCTCAGACACTCTCGATCACTCTCTGACACTCTCTGACACTCTCAGACACTCTCTATCACTCTCTGACTCTCTCTGACACTCTCAGACACTCTCAGACACTCTCTATCACTCTCTGAAACTCTCTGACACTCTTAGACACTCTCAGACACTCTCAGAGACTCTCAGACACTCTCTATCACTCTCTGACACTCTTAGACACTCTCTGACACTCTCTGACACTCTCAGACACTCTCTATCACTCTCTGACACTCTCAGACACTCTCTGACACTCTCTGATACTCTCTGACACTCTATCACACTCTCAGACACTCTCAGACACTCTCAGACACTCTCTGACACTCTTAGACACTCTCTGACACTCTCTGACACTCTCAGACACTCTCTATCACTCTCTGACACTCTCAGACACTCTCTGACACTCTCTGACACTCTCTGACACTCTCAGACACACTCTATCACTCTCTATCACTCTCTGACACTCTCAGACACTCTCTATCACTCTCTGACACTCTCAGACACTCTCTATCACTCTCTGACACTCTCAGACACTCTCTGACACTCTCAGACACTATCTATCACTCTCAGACACTCTCTATCACTCTCTGACACTATCTATCACTCTCAGACACTCTCTATCACTCTCTGACACTCTCAGACACTCTCAGACACTCTCTGACACTCTCTGACACTCTCAGACACTCTCTATCACTCTCTGACACTCTCTGACACTCTCAGACAATCTCTGACACTCTCTATCACTCTCTGACACTCTCAGACACTCTCAGACACTCTCAGACACTCTCTGACACTCTCAGACACTCTCTATCACTCTCTGACACTCTCAGACACTCTCTATCACTCTCTGACACTCTCTGACACTCTCAGACACTCTCTGACACTCTCTATCACTCTCTGACACTCTCAGACACTCTCAGACACTCTCAGACACTCTCTGACACTCTCAGACACTCTCTATCACTCTCTGACACTCTCTGACACTCTCTATCACTCTCTGACACTCTCTGACACTCTCAGACACTCTCTGACACTCTCTATCACTCTCTGACACTCTCTGACACTCTCTATCACTCTCTGACACTCTCAGACACTCTCTGACACTCTCTGACACTCTCAGACACTCTCTATCACTCTCTGACAGTCTCTGACACTCTCAGACACTCTCTATCACTCTGTGACACTCTCTGACACTCTCAGACACTCTCTATCACTCTCTGACACTCTCAGACACTCTCTATCACTCTCTGACACTCTCAGACACTCTCAGACACTCTCTATCACTCTCTGACACTCTCAGACACTCTCTGACACTATCTATCACTCTCTGACACTCTCAGACACTCTCTATCGCTCTCTGACACTCTCAGACACTCTCAGACAATCTCAGACACTCTCAGATACTCTCTGACACTCTCAGACACTCTCTATCACTCTCTGACGCTCTCTATCACTCTCTGACACTCTCTATCACTCTCTGACACTCTCTGACACTCTCAGACACTCTCTGACACCCTCTATCACTCTCTGACACTCTCTGACACTCTCTGACACTCTCAGACACTCTCTATCACTCTCTGACACTCTCTGACACTCTCAGACACTCTCTATCACTCTCTGACAGTCTCAGACACTCTCAGACACTCTCAGATACTCTCTGACACTCTCAGACACTCTCTATCACTCTCTGATGCTCTCTGACGCTCTCTATCACTCTCTGACACTCTCTATCACTCTCTGACACTCTCAGACACTCTCAGACACTCTCTGACACCCTCTATCACTCTCTGACACTCTCTGACACTCTCAGACACTCTCTATCACTCTCTGACACTCTCAGACACTCTCTATCACTCTCTGACACTCTCAGACACTCTCAGACACTCTCAGATACTCTCTGACACTCTCAGACACTCTCTATCACTCTCTGACGCTCTCTATCACTCTCTGACACTCTCAGACACTCTCTATCACTCTCTGACACTCTCTGACACTCTCAGACACTCTCTATCACTCTCTGACACTCTCTGACACTCTCTGACACTCTCAGACAATCTCAGACACTCTCAGATACTCTCTGACACTCTCAGACACTCTCTATCACTCTCTGACGCTCTCTATCACTCTCTGACACTCTCAGACACTCTCTGACACTCTCTGACACTCTCAGACACTCTCTATCACTCTCTGACACTCTCAGACACTCTCTATCACTCTCTGACACTCTCTGACACTCTCAGACACTCTCTATCACTCTCTGACACTCTCTATCACTCTCTGACACTCTCAGACACTCTCTGACACTCTCTATCACTCTCTGACACTCTCAGACACTCTCTATCACTCTCAGACACTCTCTATCACTCTCTGACACTCTCAGACACTCTCTGACACTCTCTATCACTCTCTAACACTCTCAGACACTCTCAGACACTCTCAGACACTCTCTGACACTCTCAGACACTCTCTATCACTCTCTGACACTCTCAGACACTCTCTATCACTCTCTGACACTCTCTGACACTCTCAGACACTCTCTGACACTCTCTATCACTCTCTGACACTCTCAGACACTCTCAGACACTCTCAGACACTCTCTGACACTCTCAGACACTCTCTATCACTCTCTGACACTCTCTGACACTCTCTATCACTCTCTGACACTCTCTGACACTCTCAGACACTCTCTGACACTCTCTATCACTCTCTGACACTCTCTGACACTCTCTATCACTCTCTGACACTCTCAGACACTCTCTGACACTCTCTGACACTCTCAGACACTCTCTATCACTCTCTGACAGTCTCTGACACTCTCAGACACTCTCTATCACTCTCTGACACTCTCTGACACTCTCAGACACTCTCTATCACTCTCTGACACTCTCAGACACTCTCTATCACTCTCTGACACTCTCTATCACTCTCTGACACTCTCTATCACTCTCTGACACTCTCAGACACTCTCTATCGCTCTCTGACACTCTCAGACACTCTCAGACAATCTCAGACACTCTCAGATACTCTCTGACACTCTCAGACACTCTCTATCACTCTCTGACGCTCTCTATCACTCTCTGACACTCTCTATCACTCTCTGACACTCTCTGACACTCTCAGACACTCTCTGACACCCTCTATCACTCTCTGACACTCTCTGACACTCTCTGACACTCTCAGACACTCTCTATCACTCTCTGACACTCTCTGACACTCTCAGACACTCTCTATCACTCTCTGACAGTCTCAGACACTCTCAGACACTCTCAGATACTCTCTGACACTCTCAGACACTCTCTATCACTCTCTGATGCTCTCTGACGCTCTCTATCACTCTCTGACACTCTCTATCACTCTCTGACACTCTCAGACACTCAGACACTCTCTGACACCCTCTATCACTCTCTGACACTCTCTGACACTCTCTGACACTCTCAGACACTCTCTATCACTCTCTGACACTCTCTGACACTCTCAGACACTCTCTATCACTCTCTGACACTCTCAGACACTCTCAGACACTCTCAGATACTCTCTGACACTCTCAGACACTCTCTATCACTCTCTGACGCTCTCTATCACTCTCTGACACTCTCAGACACTCTCTGACACTCTCTGACACTCTCAGACACTCTCTATCACTCTCTGACACTCTCAGACACTCTCTATCACTCTCTGACACTCTCTGACACTCTCAGACACTCTCTAACACTCTCTGACACTCTCTGACACTCTCTGACACTCTCAGACAATCTCAGACACTCTCAGATACTCTCTGACACTCTCAGACACTCTCTATCACTCTCTGACGCTCTCTATCACTCTCTGACACTCTCAGACACTCTCTGACACTCTCTGACACTCTCAGACACTCTCTATCACTCTCTGACACTCTCAGACACTCTCTATCACTCTCTGACACTCTCTGACACTCTCAGACACTCTCTATCACTCTCTGACACTCTCTATCACTCTCTGACACTCTCAGACACTCTCTGACACTCTCTATCAATCTCTGACACTCTCAGACACTCTCTATCACTCTCAGACACTCTCTATCACTCTCTGACACTCTCAGACACTCTCTGACACTCTCTATCACTCTCTGACACTCTCAGACACTCTCAGACACTCTCAGACACTCTCGGACACTCTCAGACACTCTCTATCACTCTCTGACACTCTCAGACACTCTCTATCACTCTCTGACACTCTATGACACTCTCAGGCACTCTCTGACACTCTCTATCACTCTCTGACACTCTCAGACACTCTCAGACACTCTCAGACACTCTCTGACACTCTCAGACACTCTCTATCACTCTCTGACACTCTCAGACACTCTCTGACACTCTCTATCACTCTCTGACAATCTCAGACACTCTCTATCGCTCTCTGACACTCTCAGACACACTCTATCACTCTCTGACACTCTCTATCACTCTCTGACACTCTCTATCACTCTCTGACACTCTCAGACACTCTCAGACTCTCTCTGACACTCTCAGACATTCTCTATCACTCTCTGACACTCTCTGACACTCTCAGACACTCTCTATCACTCTCTGACACTCTCAGACACTCTCTGACACTCTCTATCACTCTCTGACACTCTCAGACACTCTCTATCACTCTCTGACACTCTCTGACACTCTCAGACACTCTCTGACACACTCTATCACTCTCTGACACTCTCTGACACTCTCTGACACTCTCAGACACTCTCTATCACTCTCTGACATTCTCTGACACTCTCAGACACTCTCTGACACTCTCTATCACTCTCTGACACTCTCTGACACTCTCAGACACTCTCTGACACACTCTATCACTCTCTGACACTCTCTGACACTCTCTGACACTCTCAGACACTCTCTATCACTCTCTGACATTCTCTGACACTCTCAGACACTCTCTGACACTCTCTATCACTCTCTGACACTCTCAGACACTCTCAGACACTCTCTATCACTCTCTGACACTCTCTGACACTCTCAGACACTCTCTGACACTCTCTATCACTCTCTGACACTCTCAGACACTCTCAGACACTCTCAGACACTCTCAGATACTCTCTGACACTCTCAGACACTCTCTATCACTCTCTGACGCTCTCTATCACTCTCTGACACTCTCAGACACTCTCTGACACTCTTAGACACTCTCTGACACTCTCTGACACTCTCAGACACTCTCTATCACTCTCTGACACTCTCAGACACTCTCTGACACTCTCTGACACTCTCTGACACTCTCAGACACACTCTATCACTCTCTATCACTCTCTGACACTCTCAGACACTCTCTATCACTCTCTGACACTCTCAGACACTCTCTATCACTCTCTGACACTCTCAGACACTCTCTGACACTCTCAGACACTATCTATCACTCTCAGACACTCTCTATCACTCTCTGACACTCTCAGACACTCTCAGACACTCTCTGACACTCTCTGACACTCTCAGACACTCTCTATCACTCTCTGACACTCTCTGACACTCTCAGACAATCTCTGACACTCTCTATCACTCTCTGACACTCTCAGACACTCTCAGACACTCTCAGACACTCTCTGACACTCTCTGACACTCTCAGACACTCTCAGACACTCTCTATCACTCTCTGACACTCTCAGACACTCTCTATCACTCTCTGACACTCTCTGACACTCTCAGACACTCTCTGACACTCTCTATCACTGTCTGACACTCTCAGACACTCTCAGACACTCTCAGACACTCTCTGACACTCTCAGACACTCTCTATCACTCTCTGACACTCTCAGACACTCTCTGACACTCTCTATCACTCTCTGACACTCTCTGACACTCTCTATCACTCTCTGACACTCTCAGACACTCTCTGACACTCTCTGACACTCTCAGACACTCTCAGACACTCTCTATCACTCTCTGACACTCTCAGACACTCTCTATCACTCTCTGACACTCTCTGACACTCTCAGACACTCTCTGACACTCTCTATCACTCTCTGACACTCTCTATCACTCTCTGACACTCTCAGACACTCTCAGACACTCTCTATCACTCTCTGACACTCTCAGACACTCTCTATCACTCTCTGACACTCTCTGACACTCTCAGACACTCTCTGACACTCTCTATCACTCTCTGACACTCTCAGACACTCTCAGACACTCTCAGACACTCTCTGACACTCTCAGACACTCTCTATCACTCTCTGACACTCTCAGACACTCTCTGACACTCTCTATCACTCTCTGACACTCTCTGACACTCTCTATCACTCTCTGACACTCTCAGACACTCTCTGACACTCTCTGACACTCTCAGACACTCTCTATCACTCTCTGACACTCTCTATCACTCTCTGACACTCTCAGACACTCTCAGACACTCTCTATCACTCTCTGACACTCTCAGACACTCTCTATCACTCTCTGACACTCTCTGACACTCTCAGACACTCTCTGACACTCTCTATCACTCTCTGACACTCTCTATCACTCTCTGACACTCTCAGACACTCTCAGACACTCTCTATCACTCTCTGACACTCTCAGACACTCTCTATCACTCTCTGACACTCTCTGACACTCTCAGACACTCTCTGACACTCTCTATCACTCTCTGACACTCTCAGACACTCTCTATCACTCTCTGACACTCTCAGACACTCTCTGACACTCTCTATCACTCTCTGACACTCTCTGACACTCTCTATCACTCTCTGACACTCTCAGACACTCTCTGACACTCTCTGACACTCTCTGACACTCTCAGACACTCTCTGACACTCTCTATCACTCTCTGACACTCTCTATCACTCTCTGACACTCTCAGACACTCTCAGACACTCTCTATCACTCTCTGACACTCTCAGACACTCTCTATCACTCTCTGACACTCTCTGACACTCTCAGACACTCTCTGACACTCTCTATCACTCTCTGACACTCTCAGACACTCTCTATCACTCTCTGACACTCTCAGACACTCTCTGACACTCTCTATCACTCTCTGACACTCTCTGACACTCTCTATCACTCTCTGACACTCTCAGACACTCTCTGACACTCTCTGACACTCTCAGACACTCTCTATCACTCTCTGACACTCTCTGACACTCTCAGACACTCTCTATCACTCTCTGACACTCTCAGACACTCTCTATCACTCTCTGACACTCTCTGACACTCTCAGACACTCTCTATCACTCTCTGACACTCTCAGACACTCTCTATCACTCTCTGACACTCTCAGACACTCTCTATCACTCTCTGACACTCTCTGACACTCTCAGACACTCTCTGACACTCTCTATCACTCTCTGACACTCTCAGACACTCTCAGACACTCTCTGACACTCTCTGACACTCTCAGACACTCTCTATCACTCTCTGACACTCTCAGACACTCTCTGACACTCTCTATCACTCTCTGACACTCTCTGACACTCTCAGACACTCTCTATCGCTCTCTGACACTCTCTATCGCTCTCTATCGCTCTCTGACACTCTCAGACACTCTCTATCACTCTCTGACACTCTCTGACACTCTCAGACAATCTCTGACACTCTCTGACATTCTCTGACACTCTCAGACACTCTCTATCACTCTCTGACACTCTCTGACACTCTCAGACACTCTCTGACACCCTCTATCACTCTCTGACACTCTCTGACACTCTCAGACACTCTCTATCACTCTCTGACACTCTCTGACACTCTCAGACACTCTCTGACACTCTCTATCACTCTCTGACACTCTCAGACACTCTCAGACACTCTCAGATACTCTCTGACACTCTCAGACGCTCTCTATCACTCTCTGACGCTCTCTATCACTCTCTGACACTCTCAGACACTCTCTGACACTCTCTGACACTCTCAGACACTCTCTATCACTCTCTGACACTCTCAGACACTCTCTATCACTCTCTGACACTCTCTGACACTCTCAGACACTCTCTATCACTCTCTGACACTCTCTGACACTCTCTGACACTCTCAGACACTCTCAGACAATCTCAGACACTCTCAGATACTCTCTGACACTCTCAGACACTCTCTATCACTCTCTGACGCTCTCTATCACTCTCTGACACTCTCTATCACTCTCTGACACTCTCTGACACTCTCAGACACTCTCTGACACCCTCTATCACTCTCTGACACTCTCTGACACTCTCTGACACTCTCAGACACTCTCTATCACTCTCTGACACTCTCTGACACTCTCAGACACTCTCTATCACTCTCTGACACTCTCTGACACTCTCAGAGACTCTCTGACACTCTCTATCACTCTCTGACACTCTCAGACACTCTCAGACACTCTCAGACACTGTCAGATACTCTCTGACACTCTCAGACACTCTCTATCACTCTCTGACGCTCTCTATCACTCTCTGACACTCTCTGACACTCTCAGAGACTCTCTGACACTCTCTATCACTCTCTGACACTCTCAGACACTCTCAGACACTCTCAGACACTGTCAGATACTCTCTGACACTCTCAGACAATCTCAGACACTCTCAGATACTCTCTGACACTCTCAGACACTCTCTATCACTCTCTGACGCTCTCTATCACTCTCTGACACTCTCAGACACTCTCTGACACTCTCTGACACTCTCAGACACTCTCTATCACTCTCTGACACTCTCTGACACTCTCAGACACTCTCTATCACTCTCTGACACTCTCTATCACTCTCTGACACTCTCAGACACTCTCAGACACTCTCTGACACTCTCTGACACTCTCAGACACTCTCTATCACTCTCTGACACTCTCTATCACTCTCTGACACTCTCTGACACTCTCAGACACTCTCTGACACTCTCTATCACTCTCTGACACTCTCTATCACTCTCTGACACTCTCTGACACTCTCAGACACTCTCTGACACTCTCTATCACTCTCTGACACTCTCAGACACTCTCAGACACTCTCTATCACTCTCTGACATTCTCAGACACTCTCTGACACTCTCTATCACTCTCTGACACTCTCTGACAATCTCAGACACTCTCTGACACCCTCTATCACTCTCTGACACTCTCTGGCACTCTCAGACACTCTCTATCACTCTCTGAAACTCTCAGACGCTCTCAGACACTCTCTGACACTCTCTGACGCTCTCTGACGCTCTCTGACACTCTCCATCACATCTCAGATACTCTCTGACACTCTCTGACACTCTCTAGCACTCTCTGACACTCTCAGGCATTCTCTATCACTCTCTGACACTCTCTATCACTCTCAGTCCCTGTCTGACAATCTCTGACACTCTTTAACACTCTCTGACACTCTCCATCACTCTCTGAAACTTTCTGACAATCTCTTTAACTCTCAGACACTCTCAGACACTCTCTATCACTCTCTGACACTCTCAGACACTCTCAGACACTCTCTATCACTCTCTGACACTCTCAGACACTCTCAGACACTCTCTGACACTCTCAGACACTCTCTGACACTCTCTGACACTCTCTATCACTCTCTGACACTCTCTGACACTCTCAGACACTCTCTATCACTCTCTGACACTCTCTGACACTCTCTATCACTCTCTGACACTCTCTGACACTCTCAGACACTCTCTATCACTCTCTGACACTCTCTATCACTCTCTGACACTCTCAGGCACTCTCTGACACTCTCTGACACTCTCTGACACTCTCTGACACTCTCTGACACTCTCAGACACTCTCTATCACTCTCTGACACTCTCTGACACTCTCTATCACTCTCTGACACTCTCTGACACTCTCAGACACTCTCTATCACTCTCTGACACTCTCTATCACTCTCTGACACTCTCAGGCACTCTCTGACACTCTCTGACACTCTCTGACACTCTCAGACACTCTCAGACACTCTCTATCACTCTCTGACACTCTCTGACACTCTCAGACACTCTCAGACACTCTCTATCACTCTCTGAAACTCTCTGACACTCTTAGACACTCTCTGACACTCTCTATCACTGTCTGACACTCTCAGACACTCTCAGACACTCTCTGTCACTCTCTGACACTCTCTGACACTCTCAGAGACTCTCAGACACTCTCTATCACTCTCTGACACTCTTAGACACTCTCTGACACTCTCAGACACTCTCTATCACTCTCTGACACTCTCTGACACTCTCAGACAATCTCTGACACTCTCTATCACTCTCTGACACTCTCAGACACTCTCAGACACTCTCAGACACTCTCTGACACTCTCAGACACTCTCTATCACTCTCTGACACTCTCAGACACTCTCTATCACTCTCTGACACTCTCTGACACTCTCAGACACTCTCTGACACTCTCTATCACTCTCTGACACTCTCAGACACTCTCAGACACTCTCAGATACTCTCTGACACTCTCAGACGCTCTCTATCACTCTCTGACGCTCTCTATCACTCTCTGACACTCTCAGACACTCTCTGACACTCTCTGACACTCTCAGACACTCTCTATCACTCTCTGACACTCTCAGACACTCTCTATCACTCTCTGACACTCTCTGACACTCTCAGACACTCTCTATCACTCTCTGACACTCTCTGACACTCTCTGACACTCTCAGACACTCTCAGACAATCTCAGACACTCTCAGATACTCTCTGACACTCTCAGACACTCTCTATCACTCTCTGACGCTCTCTATCACTCTCTGACACTCTCTATCACTCTCTGACACTCTCTGACACTCTCAGACACTCTCTGACACCCTCTATCACTCTCTGACACTCTCTGACACTCTCTGACACTCTCAGACACTCTCTATCACTCTCTGACACTCTCTGACACTCTCAGACACTCTCTATCACTCTCTGACACTCTCTGACACTCTCAGAGACTCTCTGACACTCTCTATCACTCTCTGACACTCTCAGACACTCTCAGACACTCTCAGACACTGTCAGATACTCTCTGACACTCTCAGACACTCTCTATCACTCTCTGACGCTCTCTATCACTCTCTGACACTCTCTGACACTCTCAGAGACTCTCTGACACTCTCTATCACTCTCTGACACTCTCAGACACTCTCAGACACTCTCAGACACTGTCAGATACTCTCTGACACTCTCAGACAATCTCAGACACTCTCAGATACTCTCTGACACTCTCAGACACTCTCTATCACTCTCTGACGCTCTCTATCACTCTCTGACACTCTCAGACACTCTCTGACACTCTCTGACACTCTCAGACACTCTCTATCACTCTCTGACACTCTCTGACACTCTCAGACACTCTCTATCACTCTCTGACACTCTCTATCACTCTCTGACACTCTCAGACACTCTCAGACACTCTCTGACACTCTCTGACACTCTCAGACACTCTCTATCACTCTCTGACACTCTCTATCACTCTCTGACACTCTCTGACACTCTCAGACACTCTCTGACACTCTCTATCACTCTCTGACACTCTCTATCACTCTCTGACACTCTCTGACACTCTCAGACACTCTCTGACACTCTCTATCACTCTCTGACACTCTCAGACACTCTCAGACACTCTCTATCACTCTCTGACATTCTCAGACACTCTCTGACACTCTCTATCACTCTCTGACACTCTCTGACAATCTCAGACACTCTCTGACACCCTCTATCACTCTCTGACACTCTCTGGCACTCTCAGACACTCTCTATCACTCTCTGAAACTCTCAGACGCTCTCAGACACTCTCTGACACTCTCTGACGCTCTCTGACGCTCTCTGACACTCTCCATCACATCTCAGATACTCTCTGACACTCTCTGACACTCTCTAGCACTCTCTGACACTCTCAGGCATTCTCTATCACTCTCTGACACTCTCTATCACTCTCAGTCCCTGTCTGACAATCTCTGACACTCTTTAACACTCTCTGACACTCTCCATCACTCTCTGAAACTTTCTGACAATCTCTTTAACTCTCAGACACTCTCAGACACTCTCTATCACTCTCTGACACTCTCAGACACTCTCAGACACTCTCTATCACTCTCTGACACTCTCAGACACTCTCAGACACTCTCTGACACTCTCAGACACTCTCTGACACTCTCTGACACTCTCTATCACTCTCTGACACTCTCTGACACTCTCAGACACTCTCTATCACTCTCTGACACTCTCTGACACTCTCTATCACTCTCTGACACTCTCTGACACTCTCAGACACTCTCTATCACTCTCTGACACTCTCTATCACTCTCTGACACTCTCAGGCACTCTCTGACACTCTCTGACACTCTCTGACACTCTCTGACACTCTCTGACACTCTCAGACACTCTCTATCACTCTCTGACACTCTCTGACACTCTCTATCACTCTCTGACACTCTCTGACACTCTCAGACACTCTCTATCACTCTCTGACACTCTCTATCACTCTCTGACACTCTCAGGCACTCTCTGACACTCTCTGACACTCTCTGACACTCTCAGACACTCTCAGACACTCTCTATCACTCTCTGACACTCTCTGACACTCTCAGACACTCTCAGACACTCTCTATCACTCTCTGAAACTCTCTGACACTCTTAGACACTCTCTGACACTCTCTATCACTGTCTGACACTCTCAGACACTCTCAGACACTCTCTGTCACTCTCTGACACTCTCTGACACTCTCAGAGACTCTCAGACACACTCTATCACTCTCTGACACTCTTAGACACTCTCTGACACTCTCAGACACTCTCTATCACTCTCTGACACTCTCTGACACTCTCAGACAATCTCTGACACTCTCTATCACTCTCTGACACTCTCAGACACTCTCAGACACTCTCAGACACTCTCTGACACTCTCAGACACTCTCTATCACTCTCTGACACTCTCAGACACTCTCTATCACTCTCTGACACTCTCTGACACTCTCAGACACTCTCTGACACTCTCTATCACTCTCTGACACTCTCAGACACTCTCAGACACTCTCAGACACTCTCTGACACTCTCAGACACTCTCTATCACTCTCTGACACTCTCTGACACTCTCAGACACTCTCTATCACTCTCTGACACTCTCAGACACTCTCTATCACTCTCTGACACTCTCTGACACTCTCAGACACTCTCTGACACTCTCTATCACTCTCTGACACTCTCAGACACTCTCAGACACTCTCAGACACTCTCTGACACTCTCAGACACTCTCTATCACTCTCTGACACTCTCAGACACTCTCTGACACTCTCTATCACTCTCTGACACTCTCTGACACTCTCTATCACTCTCTGACACTCTCAGACACTCTCTGACACTCTCTGACACTCTCAGACACTCTCTATCACTCTCTGACACTCTCTGACACTCTCAGACACTCTCTATCACTCTCTGACACTCTCAGACACTCTCTATCACTCTCTGACACTCTCTGACACTCTCAGACACTCTCTATCACTCTCTGACACTCTCTATCACTCTCTGACACTCTCAGACACTCTCAGACACTCTCTATCACTCTCTGACACTCTCAGACACTCTCTGACACTCTCTATCACTCTCTGACACTCTCAGACACTCTCAGACACTCTCAGACACTCTCTGACACTCTCAGACACTCTCTGACACTCTCTGACACTCTCAGACACTCTCTATCACTCTCTGACACTCTCAGACACTCTCTATCACTCTCTGACACTCTCTGACACTCTCAGACACTCTCTATCACTCTCTGACACTCTCAAACACTCTCAGACACTCTCTGACACTCTCTGACACTCTCAGACACTCTCTATCACTCTCTGACACTCTCTGACACTCTCAGACACTCTCTATCACTCTCTGACACTCTCAGACACTCTCAGACACTCTCAGACACTCTCTATCACTCTCTGACACTCTCAGACACTCTCTGACACTCTCTATCACTCTCTGACACTCTCAGACACTCTCTATCGCTCTCTGACACTCTCAGACACTCTCTATCACTCTCTGACAATCTCTGACACTCTCAGACAATCTCTATCACTCTCTGACACTCTCTGACACTCTCAGACAATCTCTATCACTCTCTGACACTCTCAGACACTCTCAGACACTCTCAGATACTCTCTGACACTCTCTGACACTCTCAGACACTCTCTGACACCCTCTATCACTCTCTGACACTCTCTGACACTCTCTGACACTCTCAGACACTCTCTATCACTCTCTGACACTCTCAGACACTCTCTATCACTCTCTGACACTCTCTGACACTCTCAGACACTCTCTATCACTCTCTGACACTCTCTGACACTCTCTGACACTCTCAGACACTCTCAGACAATCTCAGACACTCTCAGATACTCTCTGACACTCTCAGACACTCTCTATCACTCTCTGACGCTCTCTATCACTCTCTGACACTCTCTATCACTCTCTGACACTCTCTGACACTCTCAGACACTCTCTGACACCCTCTATCACTCTCTGACACTCTCTGACACTCTCTATCACTCTCTGACACTCTCTGACACTCTCTG
Organism: Heterodontus francisci; assembly: GCF_036365525.1. Lineage (NCBI taxonomy): Eukaryota > Metazoa > Chordata > Chondrichthyes > Heterodontiformes > Heterodontidae > Heterodontus > Heterodontus francisci. The sequence continues at coordinate 217,249 of NW_027140547.1, read as the reverse complement.
ACACTCTCAGACACTCTCAGACAATCTCAGACACTCTCAGATACTCTCTGACACTCTCAGACACTCTCTATCACTCTCTGACGCTCTCTATCACTCTCTGACACTCTCTATCACTCTCTGACACTCTCTGACACTCTCAGACACTCTCTGACACCCTCTATCACTCTCTGACACTCTCTGACACTCTCTGACACTCTCAGACACTCTCTATCACTCTCTGACACTCTCTGACACTCTCAGACACTCTCTATCACTCTCTGACACTCTCTGACACTCTCAGAGACTCTCTGACACTCTCTATCACTCTCTGACACTCTCTGACACTCTCAGACACTCTCAGACACTGTCAGATACTCTCTGACACTCTCAGACACTCTCTATCACTCTCTGACGCTCTCTATCACTCTCTGACACTCTCAGACACTCTCTGACACTCTCTGACACTCTCAGACACTCTCTATCACTCTCTGACACTCTCAGACACTCTCTATCACTCTCTGACACTCTCTGACACTCTCAGACACTCTCTATCACTCTCTGACACACTCTGACACTCTCTGACACTCTCAGACAATCTCAGACACTCTCAGATATCTCTGACACTCTCAGACACTCTCTATCACTCTCTGACGCTCTCTATCACTCTCTGACACTCTCAGACACTCTCTGACACTCTCTGACACTCTCAGACACTCTCTATCACTCTCTGACACTCTCAGACACTCTCTATCACTCTCTGACACTCTCTGACACTCTCAGACACTCTCTATCACTCTCTGACACTCTCTATCACTCTCTGACACTCTCTGACACTCTCAGTCACTCTCTATCACTCTCTGACACTCTCTATCACTCTCTGACACTCTCAGACACACTCTGACACTCTCTGACACTCTAAGACACTCTCTATCACTCTCTGACACTCTCTGACACTCTCAGACACTCTCTGACACTCTCTATCACTCTCTGACACTCTCTATCACTCTCTGACACTCTCTGACACTCTCAGACACTCTCTGACACTCTCTATCACTCTCTGACACTCTCAGACACTCTCAGACACTCTCTATCACTCTCTGACATTCTCAGACACTCTCAGACACTCTCTATCACTCTCAGACACTCTCTGACACTCTCTATCACTCTCTGACACACTCTGACAATCTCAGACACTCTCTGACACCCTCTATCACTCTCTGACACTCTCTGACACTCTCTGGCACTCTCAGACACTCTCTATCACTCTCTGAAACTCTCAGACGCTCTCAGACACTCTCTGACACTCTCTGACGCTCTCTGACGCTCTCTGACACTCTCCATCACATCTCAGATACTCTCTGACACTCTCTGACACTCTCTATCACTCTCTGACACTCTCAGGCATTCTCTATCACTCTCTGACACTCTCTATCACTCTCAGTCCCTGTCTGACAATCTCTGACACTCTTTAACACTCTCTGACACTCTCCATCACTCTCTGAAACTTTCTGACAATCTCTTTAACTCTCAGACACTCTCAGACACTCTCTATCACTCTCTGACACTCTCAGACACTCTCAGACACTCTCTATCACTCTCTGACACTCTCAGACACTCTCAGACACTCTCTGACACTCTCAGACACTCTCCGACACTCTCTGACACTCTCTATCACTCTCTGACACTCTCAGACACTCTCTATCACTCTCTGACACTCTCTGACACTCTCTGACACTCTCAGGCACTCTCTGACACTCTCTGACACTCTCAGACACTCTCAGACACTCTCAGACACTCTCAGACACTCTCTATCACTCTCAGACACTCTCTATCACTCTCTGACACTCTCAGACACTCTCTATCACTCTCTGACACTCTCAGGCACTCTCTGACACTCTCAGACACTCTCTATCACTCTCTGACACTCTCTATCACTGTCTGACACTCTCAGACACTCTCAGACACTCTCTATCACTCTCTGACACTCTCTATCACTCTCTGACACTCTCAGACACTCTCTGACACTCTCTGACACTCTCTATCACTCTCTGACACTCTCTATCACTCTCTGACACTCTCTGACACTCTCAGACACTCTCTGACACTCTCTATCACTCTCTGACACTCTCAGACACTCTCAGACACTCTCTATCACTCTCTGACATTCTCAGACACTCTCAGACACTCTCTATCACTCTCTGACACTCTCTATCACTCTCTGACACTCTCAGACACTCTCTGACACTCTCTGACACTCTCAGACACTCTCTATCACTCTCTGACACTCTCTATCACTCTCTGACACTCTCTGACACTCTCAGACACTCTCTGACACTCTCTATCACTCTCTGACACTCTCAGACACTCTCAGACACTCTCTATCACTCTCTGACATTCTCAGACACTCTCTGACACTCTCTATCACTCTCAGACACTCTCTGACACTCTCTGACACTCTCTATCACTCTCTGACACTCTCAGACAATCTCAGACACTCTCAGACACTCTCTATCACTCTCTGACACTCTCAGACACTCTCTGACACTCTCAGACACTCTCTATCACTCTCTGACACTCTCTATCACTCTCTGACACTCTCAGACACTCTCTGACACTCTCTGACACTCTCAGACACTCTCTATCACTCTCTGACACTCTCTATCACTCTCTGACACTCTCTGACACTCTCAGACACTCTCTGACACTCTCTATCACTCTCTGACACACTCAGACACTCTCTGACACTCTCTGACACTCTCAGACACTCTCTATCACTCTCTGACACTCTCTATCACTCTCTGACACTCTCTGACACTCTCAGACACTCTCTGACACTCTCTATCACTCTCTGACACACTCAGACACTCTCAGACACTCTCTATCACTCTCTGACATTCTCAGACACTCTCTGACACTCTCTATCACTCTCAGACACTCTCTATCACTCTCTGACACACTCAGACACTCTCAGACACTCTCTGGCACTATCTATCACTCTCAGACACTCTCTATCACTCTCTGACACTCTCAGACACTCTCTGAAACTCTCTATCACTCTGTGACACTCTCAGACACTCTCAGACACTATCAGACACTCTCAGACACTCTCTATCACTCTCTGACACTCTCTGACACTCTCAGACACTCTCTGACAATCTCTGACAATCTCTGATCCTCTCAGACACTCTCTGACACTCTCTGACGCTCTCTGACACTCTCTATCACTCTCTGACACTCTCTGACACTCTCTATCACTCTCAGACACTCTCTATCACTCTCTGACACTCTCAGACACTCTCTATCACTCTCTGACACTCTCTGACACTCTCAGACACTCTCTGACACTCTCTATCACTCTCTGACACTCTCTGACACTCTCTGACACTCTCAGACACTCTCAGACACTCTCTATCACTCTCTGACACTCTCAGACACTCTCTGACAATCTCTGACACTTTCTGACACTCTCAGACACTCTCTGACACTCTCTGAAACTCTCTGACACTCTCTATCACACTCTGACACTCTCTATCACTCTCTGACACTCTCTATCACTCTCAGACCCTCTCTGACACTCTCTGACACTCTCTGACACTCTCTATCACTCTCTGACACTCTCAGACACTCTCTATCACTCTCTGACACTCTCTGACACTCTCTGACACTCTCAGGCACTCTCTGACACTCTCTGACACTCTCAGACACTCTCAGACACTCTCAGACACTCTCAGACACTCTCTATCACTCTCAGACACTCTCTATCACTCTCTGACACTCTCAGACACTCTCTATCACTCTCTGACACTCTCAGGCACTCTCTGACACTCTCTGACACTCTCAGACACTCTCAGACACTCTCAGACACTCTCTATCACTCTCTGACACTCTCTGACACTCTCAGACACTCTCAGACACTCTCTATCACTCTCTGAAACTCTCTGACACTCTTAGACACTCTCTGACACTCTCTATCACTGTCTGACACTCTCAGACACTCTCAGACACTCTCAGACACTCTCTATCACTCTCTGACACTCTCTATCACTGTCTGACACTCTCAGACACTCTCAGACACTCTCTATCACTCTCTGACACTCTCTATCACTCTCTGACACTCTCAGACACTCTCTGACACTCTCTGACACTCTCTATCACTCTCTGACACTCTCTATCACTCTCTGACACTCTCTGACACTCTCAGACACTCTCTGACACTGTCTATCACTCTCTGACACTCTCAGACACTCTCAGACACTCTCTATCACTCTCTGACATTCTCAGACACTCTCAGACACTCTCTATCACTCTCTGACACTCTCTATCACTCTCTGACACTCTCAGACACTCTCTGACACTCTCTGACACTCTCAGACACTCTCTATCACTCTCTGACACTCTCTATCACTCTCTGACACTCTCTGACACTCTCAGACACTCTCTGACACTCTCTATCACTCTCTGACACTCTCAGACACTCTCAGACACTCTCTATCACTCTCTGACATTCTCAGACACTCTCTGACACTCTCTATCACTCTCAGACACTCTCTGACACTCTCTGACACTCTCTATCACTCTCTGACACTCTCAGACAATCTCAGACACTCTCAGACACTCTCTATCACTCTCTGACACTCTCAGACACTCTCTGACACTCTCAGACACTCTCTATCACTCTCTGACACTCTCTATCACTCTCTGACACTCTCAGACACTCTCTGACACTCTCTGACACTCTCAGACACTCTCTATCACTCTCTGACACTCTCTATCACTCTCTGACACTCTCTGACACTCTCAGACACTCTCTGACACTCTCTATCACTCTCTGACACACTCAGACACTCTCTGACACTCTCTGACACTCTCAGACACTCTCTATCACTCTCTGACACTCTCTATCACTCTCTGACACTCTCTGACACTCTCAGACACTCTCTGACACTCTCTATCACTCTCTGACACACTCAGACACTCTCAGACACTCTCTATCACTCTCTGACATTCTCAGACACTCTCTGACACTCTCTATCACTCTCAGACACTCTCTATCACTCTCTGACACACTCAGACACTCTCAGACACTCTCTGGCACTATCTATCACTCTCAGACACTCTCTATCACTCTCTGACACTCTCAGACACTCTCTGAAACTCTCTATCACTCTGTGACACTCTCAGACACTCTCAGACACTATCAGACACTCTCAGACACTCTCTATCACTCTCTGACACTCTCTGACACTCTCAGACACTCTCTGACAATCTCTGACAATCTCTGATCCTCTCAGACACTCTCTGACACTCTCTGACGCTCTCTGACACTCTCTATCACTCTCTGACACTCTCTGACACTCTCTATCACTCTCAGACACTCTCTATCACTCTCTGACACTCTCAGACACTCTCTATCACTCTCTGACACTCTCTGACACTCTCAGACACTCTCTGACACTCTCTATCACTCTCTGACACTCTCTGACACTCTCTGACACTCTCAGACACTCTCAGACACTCTCTATCACTCTCTGACACTCTCAGACACTCTCTGACAATCTCTGACACTTTCTGACACTCTCAGACACTCTCTGACACTCTCTGAAACTCTCTGACACTCTCTATCACTCTCTGACACTCTCTATCACTCTCTGACACTCTCTATCACTCTCAGACACTCTCTGACACTCTCTGACACTCTCTGACACTCTCAGACACTCTCTGACAATCTCTGACAATCTCTGACACTCTCAGACACTCTCTGACACTCTCTGACACTCTCTGACACTCTCTATCACTCTCTGACACTCTCTATCACTCTCAGACACTCTCTATCACTCTCTGACACTCTCAGACACTCTCTGACACTCTCTGACACTCTCTGACACTCTCTGACACTCTCAGACACTCTCTATCACTCTCTGACACTCTCAGACACTCTCTGACAATCTCTGACACTCTCTATCACTCTCTGACACTCTCTTACACTCTCAGACACTCTCTGACACCCTCTATCACTCTCTGACACTCTCTGACACTCTCTGACACTCTCAGACACTCTCTATCACTCTCTGACACTCTCTGACACTCTCAGACACTCTCTGACACTCTCTATCACTCTCTGACACTCTCAGACACTCTCAGACACTCTCAGACACTCTCAGATACTCTCTGACACTCTCAGACACTCTCTATCACTCTCTGACGCTCTCTATCACTCTCTGACACTCTCTATCACTCTCTGACACTCTCTGACACTCTCAGACACTCTCTATCACTCTCTGACACTCTCAGACACTCTCTATCACTCTCTGACACTCTCTGACATTCTCAGACACTCTCTATCACTCTCTGACACTCTCTGACACTTTCTGACACTCTCAGACACTCTCAGACACTCTCAGACACTCTCAGATACTCTCTGACACTCTCAGACACTCTCTATCACTCTCTGACGCTCTCTATCACTCTCTGACACTCTCAGACACTCTCTGACACTCTCTGACACTCTCAGACACTCTCTATCACTCTCTGACACTCTCAGACACTCTCTATCACTCTCTGACACTCTCTGACACTCTCAGACACTCTCTATCACTCTCTGACACTCTCTATCACTCTCTGACACTCTCTGACATTCTCAGACACTCTCTATCACTCTCTGACACTCTCTGACACTTTCTGACACTCTCAGACACTCTCAGACACTCTCAGACACTCTCAGATACTCTCTGACACTCTCAGACACTCTCTATCACTCTCTGACGCTCTCTATCACTCTCTGACACTCTCAGACACTCTCTGACACTCTCTGACACTCTCAGACACTCTCTATCACTCTCTGACACTCTCAGACACTCTCTATCACTCTCTGACACTCTCTGACACTCTCAGACACTCTCTATCACTCTCTGACACTCTCTATCACTCTCTGACACTCTCTATCACTCTCTGACACTCTCTGACACTCTCAGACACTCTCTATCACTCTCTGGCACTCTCTATCACTCTCTGACACTCTCTGACACTCTCAGACACTCTCTGACACTCTCTATCACTCTCTGACACTCTCAGACACTCTCAGACACTCTCTATCACTCTCTGACATTCTCAGACACTCTCTGACACTCTCTATCACTCTCAGACACTCTCTGACACTCTCTGACACTCTCTATCACTCTCTGACACTCTCAGACAATCTCAGACACTCTCAGACACTCTCTATCACTCTCTGACACTCTCAGACACTCTCTGACACTCTCAGACACTCTCTGACGCTCTCTGACACTCTCAGACACTCTCTATCACTCTCTGACACTCTCTATCACTCTCTGACACTCTCTGACACTCTCAGACACTCTCTGACACTCTCTATCACTCTCTGACACACTCAGACACTCTCTGACACTCTCTGACACTCTCAGACACTCTCTGACACTCTCAGACACTCTCTGACACTCTATATCACTCTCTGACACACTCAGACACTCTCAGACACTCTCTGTCACTCTCTGACATTCTCAGACACTCTCTGACACTCTCTATCACTCTCAGACACTCTCTATCACTCTCTGACACACTCAGACACTCTCAGACACTCCCTGGCACTATCTATCACTCTCAGACACTCTCTATCACTCTCTGACACTCTCAGACACTCTCTGACACTCTCTGACACTCTCTATCACTCTGTGACACTCTTAGACACTCTCAGACACTATCAGACACTCTCAGACACTCTCTATCACTCTCTGACACTCTCTGACACTCTCAGACACTCTCTGACAATCTCTGACAATCTCTGATCCTCTCAGACACTCTCTGACACTCTCTGACGCTCTCTGACACTCTCTATCACTCTCTGACACTCTCTGACACTCTCTATCACTCTCAGACACTCTCTATCACTCTCTGACACTCTCAGACACTCTCTATCACTCTCTGACACTCTCTGACACTCTCAGACACTCTCAGACACTCTCTATCACTCTCTGACACTCTCAGACACTCTCTGACAATCTCTGACACTTTCTGACACTCTCAGACACTCTCTGACACTCTCTGAAACTCTCTGACACTCTCTATCACTCTCTGACACTCTCTATCACTCTCTGACACTCTCTATCACTCTCAGACACTCTCTGACACTCTCTGACACTCTCTGACACTCTCAGACACTCTCTGACAATCTCTGACAATCTCTGACACTCTCAGACACTCTCTGACACTCTCTGACACTCTCTGACACTCTCTATCACTCTCTGACAATCTCTATCACTCTCAGACACTCTCTATCACTCTCTGACACTCTCAGACACTCTCTGACACTCTCTATCACTCTCTGACACTCTCAGACACTCTCAGACACCCTCTATCACTCTCTGACACTCTCAGACACTCTCTGACAATCTCTGACACTTTCTGACACTCTCAGACACTCTCTGACACTCTCTGAAACTCTCTGACACTCTCTATCACTCTCTGACACTCTCTATCACTCTCAGACACTCTCAGACAATCTCTGACACTCTCTGACACTCTCTGACACTCTCAGACACTCTCTATCACTCTCTGACGCTCTCTATCACTCTCTGACACTCTCTATCACTCTCTGACACTCTCAGACACTCTCTATCACTCTCTGACACTCTCAGACACTCTCTATCACTCTCTGACACTCTCTGACATTCTCAGACACTCTCTATCACTCTCTGACACTCTCTATCACTCTCTGACGCTCTCTATCACTCTCTGACACTCTCAGACACTCTCTGACACTCTCTGACACTCTCAGACACTCTCTATCACTCTCTGACACTCTCAGACACTCTCTATCACTCTCTGACACTCTCTGACACTCTCAGACACTCTCTATCACTCTCTGACACTCTCTATCACTCTCTGACACTCTCTGACATTCTCAGACACTCTCTATCACTCTCTGACACTCTCTGACACTTTCTGACACTCTCAGACACTCTCAGACACTCTCAGACACTCTCAGATACTCTCTGACACTCTCAGACACTCTCTATCACTCTCTGACGCTCTCTATCACTCTCTGACACTCTCAGACACTCTCTGACACTCTCAGACACTCTCAGACACTCTCTATCACTCTCTGACACTCTCAGACACTCTCTATCACTCTCTGACACTCTCTGACACTCTCAGACACTCTCTATCACTCTCTGACACTCTCTATCACTCTCTGACACTCTCAGACACTCTCTGACACTCTCTGACACTCTCAGACACTCTCTATCACTCTCTGGCACTCTCTATCACTCTCTGACACTCTCTGACACTCTCAGACACTCTCTGACACTCTCTATCACTCTCTGACACTCTCAGACACTCTCAGACACTCTCTATCACTCTCTGACATTCTCAGACACTCTCTGACACTCTCTATCACTCTCAGACACTCTCTGACACTCTCTGACACTCTCTATCACTCTCTGACACTCTCAGACAATCTCAGACACTCTCAGACACTCTCTATCACTCCCTGACACTCTCAGACACTCTCTGACACTCTCAGACACTCTCTGACGCTCTCTGACACTCTCAGACACTCTCTATCACTCTCTGACACTCTCTATCACTCTCTGACACTCTCTGACACTCTCAGACACTCTCTGACACTCTCTATCACTCTCTGACACACTCAGACACTCTCTGACACTCTCTGACACTCTCAGACACTCTCTGACACTCTCAGACACTCTCTGACACTCTATATCACTCTCTGACACACTCAGACACTCTCAGACACTCTCTATCACTCTCTGACATTCTCAGACACTCTCTGACACTCTCTATCACTCTCAGACACTCTCTATCACTCTCTGACACACTCAGACACTCTCAGACACTCCCTGGCACTATCTATCACTCTCAGACACTCTCTATCACTCTCTGACACTCTCAGACACTCTCTGACACTCTCTGACACTCTCTATCACTCTGTGACACTCTTAGACACTCTCAGACACTATCAGACACTCTCAGACACTCTCTATCACTCTCTGACACTCTCAGACACTCTCTGACAATCTCTGACAATCTCTGATCCTCTCAGACACTCTCTGACACTCTCTGACGCTCTCTGACACTCTCTATCACTCTCTGACACTCTCTGACACTCTCTATCACTCTCAGACACTCTCTATCACTCTCTGACACTCTCAGACACTCTCTATCACTCTCTGACACTCTCTGACACTCTCAGACACTCTCAGACACTCTCTATCACTCTCTGACACTCTCAGACACTCTCTGACAATCTCTGACACTTTCTGACACTCTCAGACACTCTCTGACACTCTCTGAAACTCTCTGACACTCTCTATCACTCTCTGACACTCTCTATCACTCTCTGACACTCTCTATCACTCTCAGACACTCTCTGACACTCTCTGACACTCTCTGACACTCTCAGACACTCTCTGACAATCTCTGACAATCTCTGACACTCTCAGACACTCTCTGACACTCTCTGACACTCTCTGACACTCTCTATCACTCTCTGACAATCTCTATCACTCTCAGACACTCTCTATCACTCTCTGACACTCTCAGACACTCTCTGACACTCTCTATCACTCTCTGACACTCTCAGACACTCTCAGACACCCTCTATCACTCTCTGACACTCTCAGACACTCTCTGACAATCTCTGACACTTTCTGACACTCTCAGACACTCTCTGACACTCTCTGAAACTCTCTGACACTCTCTATCACTCTCTGACACTCTCTATCACTCTCAGACACTCTCAGACAATCTCTGACACTCTCTGACACTCTCTGACACTCTCAGACACTCTCTGACACTCTCTGACACTCTCTATCACTCTCTGACACTCTCTATCACTCTCAGACACTCTCTATCACTCTCAGACACTCTCTATCACTCTCTGACACTCTCTGACAATCTCTGACACTTTCTGACACTCTCAGACACACTCTGACACTCTCTGAAACTCTCTGACACTCTCTATCACTCTCTGACACTCTCTATCACTCTCAGACACTCTCAGACAATCTCTGACACTCTCTGACACTCTCTGACACTCTCAGACACTCTCTGACACTCTCTGACACTCTCTATCACTCTCTGACACTCTCTATCACTCTCAGACACTCTCTATCACTCTCAGACACTCTCTATCACTCTCTGACACTCTCAGACACTCTCAGACACTCTCTGACACTCTCTGACACTCTCTGACACTCTCAGACACTCTCAGACACTCTCTATCACTCTCTGACACTCTCAGACACTCTCTGACACTCTCTGAAACCCTCTGACACTCTCTATCACTCTCTGACACTCTCTATCACTCTCAGACACTCTCTATCACTCTCTGACACTCTCAGACACTCTCTGACACTCTCTGACACTCTCAGACACTCTCTGACACTCTCTGACACTCTCTATCACTCTCAGACACTCTCTATCAATCTCTGACACTCTCAGACACTCTCAGACACTCTCTATCACTCTCTGACACTCTCAGACACTCTCTGACACTCTCTATCACTCTCTGATATTCTCAGACACTCTCTGACACACTCTGACACTCTCTATCCCTCTCTGACACACTCCATCACTCTCTGAAACTCTCTGACGCTCTCAGACCCTCTCTGACACTCTCTGACACTCCCCATCACTCTCAGATACTCTCTGACACTCTCTATCGCTCTCTGACACTCTCAGACATTCTCTATCACTCTCTGAAATTCTCTATCACTCTCAGATACTCTCTGACACTCTCTATCACTCTCTGAAACTCTCTGACAATCTCTATCACTCTCTGACACTCTCTATCACTCTCTGACACTCTCTGACAATCTCTATCACTCTCTGACACTCTCCATTACTCTCTGACACTCTCAGACCCTCTCTGTCACTCTCTGACACTCTCTGACACTCTCTATCACTCTTAGACACTCTCTATCACTCTCTGATACGCTCTGACAATATCTGACACTCTCAGACACTCTCAGACACTCTCTATTACTCTCTGACACTCTCTGAAACTCTCTATCACTCTCTGACACTCTCTGACATCCTCTGTTGCTCTCTGACACTCTCTGACACACTGCGACACTCTCTATCACTCTCTGACACGCTCCATCACTCTCCGAAACTCTCTGACGCTCTCAGACACTCTCTGACACTCTCCATCACTCTCTGAAACTCTCTGACGCTCTCAGACACTCTCTATCACTCTCTGACACTCTCTGACGTCCTCTATTACTCTCTGACACTCTCTGACACACTCCGACACCCTCTATCACTCTCTGACACTCTCCATCACTCTCTGAAACTCTCTGACGCTCTCAGACACTCTCTGACACTCTTTGACACTCTCTTTCACGCTCTGACACTCTCAGACATTCTCTATCACACTCTGACACTCTCCATCACTCTCTGAAACTCTCTGACGCTCTCAGACACTCTCTGACACTCTCTGACACTCTCTATCACGCTCTGACACTCTCAGACACTCTCTATTACTCTCTGACACTCTCTGACACTCTCTATCACTCTCTGACACTCTCTGACATCGTCTATTACTCTCTGACACTCTCCATCACTCTCAGACATTCTCTGACACTCTTAGACACTCTCTATCACTCTCAGATACTCTCTGACATTCTCTATCACTCTCTGACACTCTCAGACACTCTCTATCACTCTCAGACTATCTCTGACACTCTCAGACACTCTCTGACACTCCCTATCACTCTCTGAAACTCTCTGACAATCTCTATCACTCTCTAACACTCTCTGACACTCTCTATCACTCTCTGACACTCTCTGACAATCTCTGACACTCTCAGACACACTCTTTCACTCTCTGACACTCTCAATTACTCGCTGACAATCTCTGACACTCTCAGACACTCTCCATCACTCTCTGACACTCTCAGAAACTCTCTATCACTCTCTGACACTCTCTATCACTCTCTATCACTCTCTGACACACTCTATCACTCTCTGACAGTCTCAGACAATCACTATCACTCTCTGACAATCTATGACACTCTCTATCACTCTCTGACACTCTCAGACACTCTCAGACACTCTCTGTCACTCTCTGACACTCTCTGACACTCTCTGACACTCTCTGACACTCTCAGACACTCTCTCTCACTCTCTGACACTTTCAGACAGTCTCTCTCACTCTCTGACCCTCTCTGACACTCTCAGACACTCTCTATTACTCTCTGACACTCTCTGACACTCTCAGACACACTCCAACACTCTCTGACACTCTCCATCACTCTCAGACACTCTCAGACACTCTCTGAAACTCTCTATCACTCTCTGACACTCTCAGACAATCTCTGACACTCTCAGACATTCTCTATAACTATCTGACACTCTCAGTTACTCTCTATCACTCTCTATCACTCTCTGACACTCTCTGACACTCTCTGACAATCTCTGAAACTCTCTGACTATCTCTATCACTCTCTGACACTCTCTATTACTCACTGACACTCTCAGACACTCTCTATTACTCTCTGACACTCTCTGACACTCTCTATCACTCTCTGACACCCTCTATTACTCTCTGACACTCTCTGACATACTCTGACACTCTCTATCACTCTCTGACACTCTCCATCACTCTCTGAAACTCTCCGACGCTCTCAGACACTCTCTGACACTCTCTGACACTCTCTACCACTCTCCGACAATCTCAGACATCCTCTATCACTCTCCGACTCTCTCCATTGCTCTCTGAAACTCTCTGACGCTCTCAGACACTCTCTGACACTCTCTGACACTCTCTGAAACGCTCTGACACTCTCCATCACTCTCAGATACTCTCTGACATTCTCTATCACTCTCTGACACTCTCAGACACTCTCAGACACTCTCTGACACTCTCTGACGCTCTCTGACACTCTCTGACAATCTCTGACACTCTCTGACACTCTCTGACACTCTCTGACAATCTCTGACACTCTCTGACACTCTCTGACACTCTCTGACACTCTTTGACACTCTCTATCACTCTCTGACACTCTCTAGCACTCTCTGACACTCTCTGACACTCTCAGACACTCTCAGATACTCTCTGACACTCTCTGACACTCTCAGACTCTCTCTGACAATCTCTATCACTCTCTGACAATCTCTGACAATCTCTGACACTTTCAGATACACTCTATCACTCTCTGACACTCTCTGACACTCTCTGACATTCTCTATCACTCTCTGACACTCTCTGACACTCTCTGACACTCTCTGACAATCTCTGACACTCTCAGACACACTCTATCACTCTCTGACACTCTCTGACACTCTCTGACACTCTCTGACACTCTCTGACAATCTCTGACACTCTCAGACACACCCTTTCACTCTCTGACAATCTCTGACACTCTCTATCACTCTCTGACACTCTCAGACACTCTCAGACACTCTCTGTCACTCTCTGACTCTCTCTGACACTCTCTGACACTCTCTGACACTCTCAGACACTCTCTATCACTCTCTGACACTCTCAGACAGTCTCTCTCACTCTCTGACCCGCTCTGACACTCTCAGACACTCTCTATTACTCTCTGACACTCTCAGACACTCTTTTATAATCTCTGACACTCTCTGACACACTCCAACACTCTCTGACACTCTCCATCACTCTCTGAAACTCTCTGACTTTCTCCATCACTCTCTGACACTCTCTGACACTCTCTATCACTCTCTGACAATCTCTGACAATCTCTATCACTCTCTGACACTCTATATTACTCTCTGACACTCTCAGACACTCTCTATTACTCTCTGAAACTCTCTGACACTTTCTATCACTCTCTGACACCCTCTATTACTCTCTGACACTCTCTGTCACACTCTGAAACTCTCTATCACTCTCTGACACTCTCGATCATTCTCTGAAACTCGCTGACGCTTTCAGACACTCTCTATCACCCGCTGACACTCTCTGACATCCTCTATTACTCTCTGACACTCTCTGACATACGCTGACACTCTCTATCACTCTCTGACACTCTCCATCACTCTCTGAAACTCTCTGATGCTCTCAGACACTCTCTGGCACTCTCTACCACTCTCTGACACTCTCAGACATTCTCTATCACTCTCTGACTCTCGCCGTTGCTCTCTGAAACTCTCTGACGCTCTCAGACACTCACTGACACTCTCTGAAACTCTCTGAAACTCTCTGACACTCTCCATCACTCTCAGATACTCTCTGACATTCTCTATCACTCTCTGACACTCTCAGACATTCTCTATCACTCTCTGACACTTTCTGTCACTCTCAGACACTCTCTGACACTCTCTATCACTCTCTGACACTCTCCGACATTCTCTATCACTCTCTCACTCTCTGACACTCTCTGTCACTCTCAGACACTCTCTGACACTCTCTATCACACTCTGACTCTATCAGACCATCTCTGACACTCTCAGACACTCTCTATAACTATCTGACACTCTCAGACACTCTCTATCACTCTCTATCACTCTCTGACACTCTCTGACACTCTCTGACACTCTCTATCACTCTCTATCACTCTCTATCACTCTCTGAAACTCTCTAACAATCTCTATCACTCTCTGACACTCTCTGACACACTCCGACACCCTCTATCACTCTCTGACACTCTCCATCACTCTCTGAAACTCTCTGACGCTCTCAGACACTCTCTGACACTCTTTGACACTCTCTTTCACGCTCTGACACTCTCAGACATTCTCTATCACTCTCTGACACTCTCCATCACTCTCTGAAACTCTCTGACGCTCTCAGACACTCTCTGACACTCTCTGACACTCTCTATCACGCTCTGACACTCTCAGACACTCTCTATTACTCTCTGACACTCTCTGACATCGTCTATTACTCTCTGACACTCTCCATCACTCTCAGACATTCTCTGACACTCTTAGACACTCTCTATCACTCTCAGATACTCTCTGACATTCTCTATCACTCTCTGACACTCTCAGACACTCTCTATCACTCTCTGACACTCTCTGACATCGTCTATTACTCTCTGACACTCTCCATCACTCTCAGACATTCTCTGACACTCTTAGACACTCTCTATCACTCTCAGATACTCTCTGACATTCTCTATCACTCTCTGACACTCTCAGACACTCTCTATCACTCTCAGACTATCTCTGACACTCTCAGACACTCTCTGACACTCCCTATCACTCTCTGAAACTCTCTGACAATCTCTATCACTCTCTAACACTCTCTGACACTCTCTATCACTCTCTGACACTCTCTGACAATCTCTGACACTCTCAGACACACTCTTTCACTCTCTGACACTCTCAATTACTCGCTGACAATCTCTGACACTCTCAGACACTCTCCATCACTCTCTGACACTCTCAGAAACTCTCTATCACTCTCTGACACTCTCTATCACTCTCTATCACTCTCTGACACACTCTATCACTCTCTGACAGTCTCAGACAATCACTATCACTCTCTGACAATCTATGACACTCTCTATCACTCTCTGACACTCTCAGACACTCTCAGACACTCTCTGTCACTCTCTGACACTCTCTGACACTCTCTGACACTCTCTGACACTCTCAGACACTCTCTCTCACTCTCTGACACTTTCAGACAGTCTCTCTCACTCTCTGACCCTCTCTGACACTCTCAGACACTCTCTATTACTCTCTGACACTCTCTGACACTCTCAGACACACTCCAACACTCTCTGACACTCTCCATCACTCTCAGACACTCTCAGACACTCTCTGAATCTCTCTATCACTCTCTGACACTCTCAGACAATCTCTGACACTCTCAGACATTCTCTATAACTATCTGACACTCTCAGTTACTCTCTATCACTCTCTATCACTCTCTGACACTCTCTGACACTCTCTGACAATCTCTGAAACTCTCTGACTATCTCTATCACTCTCTGACACTCTCTATTACTCACTGACACTCTCAGACACTCTCTATTACTCTCTGACACTCTCTGACACTCTCTATCACTCTCTGACACCCTCTATTACTCTCTGACACTCTCTGACATACTCTGACACTCTCTATCACTCTCTGACACTCTCCATCACTCTCTGAAACTCTCCGACGCTCTCAGACACTCTCTGACACTCTCTGACACTCTCTACCACTCTCCGACAATCTCAGACATCCTCTATCACTCTCCGACTCTCTCCATTGCTCTCTGAAACTCTCTGACGCTCTCAGACACTCTCTGACACTCTCTGACACTCTCTGAAACGCTCTGACACTCTCCATCACTCTCAGATACTCTCTGACATTCTCTATCACTCTCTGACACTCTCAGACACTCTCAGACACTCTCTGACACTCTCTGACACTCTCTGACAATCTCTGACACTCTCTGACACTCTCTGACACTCTCTGACAATCTCTGACACTCTCTGACACTCTCTGACACTCTCTGACACTCTCTGACACTCTTTGACACTCTCTATCACTCTCTGACACTCTCTAGCACTCTCTGACACTCTCTGACACTCTCAGACACTCTCAGATACTCTCTGACACTCTCTGACACTCTCAGACTCTCTCTGACAATCTCTATCACTCTCTGACAATCTCTGACAATCTCTGACACTTTCAGATACACTCTATCACTCTCTGACACTCTCTGACACTCTCTGACATTCTCTATCACTCTCTGACACTCTCTGACACTCTCTGACACTCTCTGACAATCTCTGACACTCTCAGACACACTCTATCACTCTCTGACACTCTCTGACACTCTCTGACACTCTCTGACACTCTCTGACAATCTCTGACACTCTCAGACACACCCTTTCACTCTCTGACAATCTCTGACACTCTCTATCACTCTCTGACACTCTCAGACACTCTCAGACACTCTCTGTCACTCTCTGACTCTCTCTGACACTCTCTGACACTCTCTGACACTCTCAGACACTCTCTATCACTCTCTGACACTCTCAGACAGTCTCTCTCACTCTCTGACCCGCTCTGACACTCTCAGACACTCTCTATTACTCTCTGACACTCTCAGACACTCTCTTATAATCTCTGACACTCTCTGACACACTCCAACACTCTCTGACACTCTCCATCACTCTCTGAAACTCTCTGACTTTCTCCATCACTCTCTGACACTCTCTGACACTCTCTATCACTCTCTGACAATCTCTGACAATCTCTATCACTCTCTGACACTCTATATTACTCTCTGACACTCTCAGACACTCTCTATTACTCTCTGAAACTCTCTGACACTTTCTATCACTCTCTGACACCCTCTATTACTCTCTGACACTCTCTGTCACACTCTGAAACTCTCTATCACTCTCTGACACTCTCGATCATTCTCTGAAACTCGCTGACGCTTTCAGACACTCTCTATCACCCGCTGACACTCTCTGACATCCTCTATTACTCTCTGACACTCTCTGACATACGCTGACACTCTCTATCACTCTCTGACACTCTCCATCACTCTCTGAAACTCTCTGATGCTCTCAGACACTCTCTGGCACTCTCTACCACTCTCTGACACTCTCAGACATTCTCTATCACTCTCTGACTCTCGCCGTTGCTCTCTGAAACTCTCTGACGCTCTCAGACACTCACTGACACTCTCTGAAACTCTCTGAAACTCTCTGACACTCTCCATCACTCTCAGATACTCTCTGACATTCTCTATCACTCTCTGACACTCTCAGACATTCTCTATCACTCTCTGACACTTTCTGTCACTCTCAGACACTCTCTGACACTCTCTATCACTCTCTGACACTCTCCGACATTCTCTATCACTCTCTCACTCTCTGACACTCTCTGTCACTCTCAGACACTCTCTGACACTCTCTATCACACTCTGACTCTATCAGACCATCTCTGACACTCTCAGACACTCTCTATAACTATCTGACACTCTCAGACACTCTCTATCACTCTCTATCACTCTCTGACACTCTCTGACACTCTCTGACACTCTCTATCACTCTCTATCACTCTCTATCACTCTCTGAAACTCTCTAACAATCTCTATCACTCTCTGACACTCTCTGACACTCTCCATCACTCTCTGACACTCTCTGACAATCTCTATCGCTCTCTGACACTCTCTATTACTCTCTGACACTCTCAGACACTCTCTATCATTCTCTGACACTCTCTGACACTCTCTATCACTCTCTGACACTCTCTGACACTCTCGATCACCCTCTGAAACTCTCTGACAATATCTGACACTCTCAGACACTCTCAGACACTCTCTATTACTCTCTGACACTCTCTGACACTCTCTATCACTCTCTGACACTCTCTGACATCGTCTATTACTCTCTGACACTCTCCATCACTCTCAGACATTCTCTGACACTCTCAGACACTCTCTGACACTCTCTATCACTCTCTGAAACTCTCTGACAATCTCTATCACTCTCTGACACTCTCTGACACTCTCTATCACTCTCTGACACTCTCTGACAATCTCTGACACTCTCAGACACACTCTTTCACTCTATGACATTCTCTGACACTCTCTATCACTCTCTGACACTCTCTGACACTCTCAATTACTCGCTGACAATCTCTGACACTCTCAGACACTCTCCATCACTCTCTGACACTCTCAGAAACTCTCTATCACTCTCTGACACTCTCTATCACTCTCTATCACTCTCTGACACACTCTATCACTCTCTGACAGTCTCAGACAATCACTATCACTCTCTGACAATCTCTGACACTCTCTATCACTCTCAGACTATCTCTGACACTCTCAGACACTCTCTGACACTCCCTATCACTCTCTGAAACTCTCTGACAATCTCTATCACTCTCTAACACTCTCTGACACTCTCTATCACTCTCTGACACTCTCTGACAATCTCTGACACTCTCAGACACACTCTTTCACTCTCTGACACTCTCAATTACTCGCTGACAATCTCTGACACTCTCAGACACTCTCCATCACTCTCTGACACTCTCAGAAACTCTCTATCACTCTCTGACACTCTCTATCACTCTCTATCACTCTCTGACACACTCTATCACTCTCTGACAGTCTCAGACAATCACTATCACTCTCTGACAATCTATGACACTCTCTATCACTCTCTGACACTCTCAGACACTCTCAGACACTCTCTGTCACTCTCTGACACTCTCTGACACTCTCTGACACTCTCAGACACTCTCAGACACTCTCTCTCACTCTCTGACACTTTCAGACAGTCTCTCTCACTCTCTGACCCTCTCTGACACTCTCAGACACTCTCTATTACACTCTGACACTCTCTGACACTCTCAGACACACTCCAACACTCTCTGACACTCTCCATCACTCTCAGACACTCTCAGACACTCTCTGAAACTCTCTATCACTCTCTGACACTCTCAGACAATCTCTGACACTCTCAGACATTCTCTATAACTATCTGACACTCTCAGTTACTCTCTATCACTCTCTATCACTCTCTGACACTCTCTGACACTCTCTGACAATCTCTGAAACTCTCTGACTATCTCTATCACTCTCTGACACTCTCTATTACTCACTGACACTCTCAGACACTCTCTATTACTCTCTGACACTCTCTGACACTCTCTATCACTCTCTGACACCCTCTATTACTCTCTGACACTCTCTGACATACTCTGACACTCTCTATCACTCTCTGACACTCTCCATCACTCTCTGAAACTCTCCGACGCTCTCAGACACTCTCTGACACTCTCTGACACTCTCTACCACTCTCCGACAATCTCAGACATCCTCTATCACTCTCCGACTCTCTCCATTGCTCTCTGAAACTCTCTGACGCTCTCAGACACTCTCTGACACTCTCTGACACTCTCTGAAACGCTCTGACACTCTCCATCACTCTCAGATACTCTCTGACATTCTCTATCACTCTCTGACACTCTCAGGCACTCTCAGACACTCTCTGACACTCTCTGACGCTCTCTGACACTCTCTGACAATCTCGGACACTCTCTGACACTCTCTGACACTCTCTGACAATCTCTGACACTCTCTGACACTCTCTGACACTCTCTGACACTCTTTGACACTCTCTATCACTCTCTGACACTCTCTAGCACTCTCTGACACTCTCTGACACTCTCAGACACTCTCAGATACTCTCTGACACTCTCTGACACTCTCAGACTCTCTCTGACAATCTCTATCACTCTCTGACAATCTCTGACAATCTCTGACACTTTCAGATACACTCTATCACTCTCTGACACTCTCTGACACTCTCTGACATTCTCTATCACTCTCTGACACTCTCTGACACTCTCTGACACTCTCTGACAATCTCTGACACTCTCAGACACACTCTATCACTCTCTGACACTCTCTGACACTCTCTGACACTCTCTGACAATCTCTGACACTCTCAGACACACCCTTTCACTCTCTGACAATCTCTGACACTCTCTATCACTCTCTGACACTCTCAGACACTCTCAGACACTCTCTGTCACTCTCTGACTCTCTCTGACACTCTCTGACACTCTCTGACACTCTCAGACACTCTCTATCACTCTCTGACACTCTCAGACAGTCTCTCTCACTCTCTGACCCGCTCTGACACTCTCAGACACTCTCTATTACTCTCTGACACTCTCAGACACTCTTTTATAATCTCTGACACTCTCTGACACACTCCAACACTCTCTGACACTCTCCATCACTCTCTGAAACTCTCTGACTTTCTCCATCACTCTCTGACACTCTCTGACACTCTCTATCACTCTCTGACAATCTCTGACAATCTCTATCACTCTCTGACACTCTATATTACTCTCTGACACTCTCAGACACTCTCTATTACTCTCTGAAACTCTCTGACACTTTCTATCACTCTCTGACACCCTCTATTACTCTCTGACACTCTCTGTCACACTCTGAAACTCTCTATCACTCTCTGACACTCTCGATCATTGTCTGAAACTCGCTGACGCTTTCAGACACTCTCTATCACCCGCTGACACTCTCTGACATCCTCTATTACTCTCTGACACTCTCTGACATACGCTGACACTCTCTATCACTCTCTGACACTCTCCATCACTCTCTGAAACTCTCTGATGCTCTCAGACACTCTCTGGCACTCTCTACCACTCTCTGACACTCTCAGACATTCTCTATCACTCTCTGACTCTCGCCGTTGCTCTCTGAAACTCTCTGACGCTCTCAGACACTCACTGACACTCTCTGAAACTCTCTGAAACTCTCTGACACTCTCCATCACTCTCAGATACTCTCTGACATTCTCTATCACTCTCTGACACTCTCAGACATTCTCTATCACTCTCTGACACTTTCTGTCACTCTCAGACACTCTCTGACACTCTCTATCACTCTCTGACACTCTCCGACATTCTCTATCACTCTCTCACTCTCTGACACTCTCTGTCACTCTCAGACACTCTCTGACACTCTCTATCACACTCTGACTCTATCAGACCATCTCTGACACTCTCAGACACTCTCTATAACTATCTGACACTCTCAGACACTCTCTATCACTCTCTATCACTCTCTGACACTCTCTGACACTCTCTGACACTCTCTATCACTCTCTATCACTCTCTATCACTCTCTGAAACTCTCTAACAATCTCTATCACTCTCTGACACTCTCTGACACTCTCCATCACTCTCTGACACTCTCTGACAATCTCTATCACTCTCTGACACTCTCTATTACTCTCTGACACTCTCAGACACTCTCTATCATTCTCTGACACTCTCTGACACTCTCTATCACTCTCTGACACTCTCTGACACTCTCGATCACCCTCTGAAACTCTCTGACAATATCTGACACTCTCAGACACTCTCAGACACTCTCTATTACTCTCTGACACTCTCTGACACTCTCTATCACTCTCTGACACTCTCTGACATCGTCTATTACTCTCTGACACTCTCCATCACTCTCAGACATTCTCTGACACTCTCAGACACTCTCTGACACTCTCTATCACTCTCTGAAACTCTCTGACAATCTCTATCACTCTCTGACACTCTCTGACACTCTCTATCACTCTCTGACACTCTCTGACAATCTCTGACACTCTCAGACACACTCTTTCACTCTATGACATTCTCTGACACTCTCTATCACTCTCTGACACTCTCTGACACTCTCAATTACTCGCTGACAATCTCTGACACTCTCAGACACTCTCCATCACTCTCTGACACTCTCAGAAACTCTCTATCACTCTCTGACACTCTCTATCACTCTCTATCACTCTCTGACACACTCTATCACTCTCTGACAGTCTCAGACAATCACTATCACTCTCTGACAATCTCTGACACTCTCTATCACTCTCTGACACTCTCAGACACTCTCAGACACTCTCTGTCACTCTCTGACACTCTCTGACACTCTCTGACACTCTCAGACACTCTCTATCACTCTCTGACACTCTCAGACAGTCTCTCTCACTCTCTGACACTCTCAGACACTCTCTGACACTCTCAGACACTCTCTATCCCTCTCTGACACTCTCAGACACTCTCTATTACTCTCTGACACTCTCTGACGCTCTCTGACACTCTCTGACAATCTCTGACACTCTCTGACACTCTCTGACACTCTCTGACAATCTCTGACACTCTCTGACACTCTCTGACACTCTCTGACACTCTTTGACACTCTCTATCACTCTCTGACACTCTCTAGCACTCTCTGACACTCTCTGACACTCTCAGACACTCTCAGATACTCTCTGACACTCTCTGACACTCTCAGACTCTCTCTGACAATCTCTATCACTCTCTGACAATCTCTGACAATCTCTGACACTTTCAGATACACTCTATCACTCTCTGACACTCTCTGACACTCTCTGACATTCTCTATCACTCTCTGACACTCTCTGACACTCTCTGACACTCTCTGACAATCTCTGACACTCTCAGACACACTCTATCACTCTCTGACACTCTCTGACACTCTCTGACACTCTCTGACAATCTCTGACACTCTCAGACACACCCTTTCACTCTCTGACAATCTCTGACACTCTCTATCACTCTCTGACACTCTCAGACACTCTCAGACACTCTCTGTCACTCTCTGACTCTCTCTGACACTCTCTGACACTCTCTGACACTCTCAGACACTCTCTATCACTCTCTGACACTCTCAGACAGTCTCTCTCACTCTCTGACCCGCTCTGACACTCTCAGACACTCTCTATTACTCTCTGACACTCTCAGACACTCTCTTATAATCTCTGACACTCTCTGACACACTCCAACACTCTCTGACACTCTCCATCACTCTCTGAAACTCTCTGACTTTCTCCATCACTCTCTGACACTCTCTGACACTCTCTATCACTCTCTGACAATCTCTGACAATCTCTATCACTCTCTGACACTCTATATTACTCTCTGACACTCTCAGACACTCTCTATTACTCTCTGAAACTCTCTGACACTTTCTATCACTCTCTGACACCCTCTATTACTCTCTGACACTCTCTGTCACACTCTGAAACTCTCTATCACTCTCTGACACTCTCGATCATTGTCTGAAACTCGCTGACGCTTTCAGACACTCTCTATCACCCGCTGACACTCTCTGACATCCTCTATTACTCTCTGACACTCTCTGACATACGCTGACACTCTCTATCACTCTCTGACACTCTCCATCACTCTCTGAAACTCTCTGATGCTCTCAGACACTCTCTGGCACTCTCTACCACTCTCTGACACTCTCAGACATTCTCTATCACTCTCTGACTCTCGCCGTTGCTCTCTGAAACTCTCTGACGCTCTCAGACACTCACTGACACTCTCTGAAACTCTCTGAAACTCTCTGACACTCTCCATCACTCTCAGATACTCTCTGACATTCTCTATCACTCTCTGACACTCTCAGACATTCTCTATCACTCTCTGACACTTTCTGTCACTCTCAGACACTCTCTGACACTCTCTATCACTCTCTGACACTCTCCGACATTCTCTATCACTCTCTCACTCTCTGACACTCTCTGTCACTCTCAGACACTCTCTGACACTCTCTATCACACTCTGACTCTATCAGACCATCTCTGACACTCTCAGACACTCTCTATAACTATCTGACACTCTCAGACACTCTCTATCACTCTCTATCACTCTCTGACACTCTCTGACACTCTCTGACACTCTCTATCACTCTCTATCACTCTCTATCACTCTCTGAAACTCTCTAACAATCTCTATCACTCTCTGACACTCTCTGACACTCTCCATCACTCTCTGACACTCTCTGACAATCTCTATCACTCTCTGACACTCTCTATTACTCTCTGACACTCTCAGACACTCTCTATCATTCTCTGACACTCTCTGACACTCTCTATCACTCTCTGACACTCTCTGACACTCTCGATCACCCTCTGAAACTCTCTGACAATATCTGACACTCTCAGACACTCTCAGACACTCTCTATTACTCTCTGACACTCTCTGACACTCTCTATCACTCTCTGACACTCTCTGACATCGTCTATTACTCTCTGACACTCTCCATCACTCTCAGACATTCTCTGACACTCTCAGACACTCTCTGACACTCTCTATCACTCTCTGAAACTCTCTGACAATCTCTATCACTCTCTGACACTCTCTGACACTCTCTATCACTCTCTGACACTCTCTGACAATCTCTGACACTCTCAGACACACTCTTTCACTCTATGACATTCTCTGACACTCTCTATCACTCTCTGACACTCTCTGACACTCTCAATTACTCGCTGACAATCTCTGACACTCTCAGACACTCTCCATCACTCTCTGACACTCTCAGAAACTCTCTATCACTCTCTGACACTCTCTATCACTCTCTATCACTCTCTGACACACTCTATCACTCTCTGACAGTCTCAGACAATCACTATCACTCTCTGACAATCTCTGACACTCTCTATCACTCTCTGACACTCTCAGACACTCTCAGACACTCTCTGTCACTCTCTGACACTCTCTGACACTCTCTGACACTCTCAGACACTCTCTATCACTCTCTGACACTCTCAGACAGTCTCTCTCACTCTCTGACACTCTCAGACACTCTCTGACACTCTCAGACACTCTCTATCCCTCTCTGACACTCTCAGACACTCTCTATTACTCTCTGACACTCTCTGACACTCTCAGACACTCTCTTATAATCTCAGACACTATCTGACACTCTGCGACACTCTCTGACACTCTTTGACACACTCCAACACTCTCTGACACTCTCCATCACTCTCTGAAACTCTCTGACTTTCTCCATCACTCTCTGACACTCTCTATCACTCTCAGACACTCTCAGATACTCTCTGAAACTCTCTATCACTCTCTGACACTCTCAGACAATCTCTGACACTCTCAGACATTCTCTATAACTATCTGACACTCTCAGACACTCTCTATCACTCTCTATCACTCTCTGACACTCTCTGACACTCTCTATCACTCTCTGAAACTCTCTGACTATCTCTATCACTCTCTGACACTCTCTGACATTCTCTATCACTCTCTGACACTCTCTGACAGTCTACATCACTCTCTGACACTCTCTATTACTCACTGACACTCTCAGACACTCTCTATTACTCTCTGACACTCTCTGACACTCTCTATCACTCTCTGACACCCTCTATTACTCTCTGACACTCTCTGACATACACTGACACTCTCTATCACTCTCTGACACTCTCCATCACTCTCTGAAACTCTCCGACGCTCTCAGAAACTCTCTGACACTCTCTGACACTCTACCACTCTCTGACAATCTCAGACATTCTCTATCACTCTCCGACTCTCTCCATTGCTCTCTGAAACTCTCTGACGCTCTCAGACACTCTCTGACACACTCTGACACTCTCTGAAACTCTCTGACACTCTCCATCACTCTCAGATACTCTCTGACATTCTCTATCACTCTCTGACACTCTCAGACACTCTCAGACACTCTCTGACACTCTCTGACACTCTCTGACAATCTCTGACACTCTCTGACACTCTCTGACACTCTCTGACACTCTCAGACAGTCTCTCTCACTCTCTGACCATCTCTGACACTCTCAGACACTCTCTATTACTCTCTGACACTCTCTGACACTCTCAGACACTCTCTTATAATCTCAGACACTATCTGACACTCTGCGACACTGTCTGACACTCTCTGACACACTCCAACACTCTCTGACACTCTCCATCACTCTCTGAAACTCTCTGACTTTCTCCATCACTCTCTGACACTCTCTATCACTCTCAGACACTCTCAGACACTCTCTGAAACTCTCTATCACTCTCTGACAATCTCAGACAATCTCTGACACTCTCAGACATTCTCTATAACTATCTGACACTCTCAGACACTCTCTATCACTCTCTATCACTCTCTGACACTCTCTGACTCTCTCTATCTCTCTCTGAAACTCTCTGACTATCTCTATCACTCTCTGACACTCTCTGACACTCTCTATCACTCTCTGACACTCTCTGACAGTCTATATCACTCTCTGACACTCTCTATTACTCACTGACACTCTCAGACACTCTCTATTACTCTCTGACACTCTCTGACACTCTCTATCACTCTCTGACACCCTCTATTACTCTCTGACACTCTCTGACATACTCTGACACTCTCTATCACTCTCTGACACTCTCCATCACTCTCTGAAACTCTCTGACGCTCTCAGACACTCTCTGACACTCTCTGACACTCTCTACCACTCTCTGACACTCTCAGACATTCTCTATCACTCTCCGACTCTCTCCATTGCTCTCTGAAACTCTCTGACGCTCTCAGACACTCTCTGACACTCTCTGACACTCTCTGAAACTCTCTGACACTCTCCATCACTCTCAGATACTCTCTGACATTCTCTATCACTCTCTGACACTCTCAGACACTCTCAGACACTCTCAGACACTCTCTGACACTCTCTGACACTCTCTGACACTCTCTGACAATCTCTGACAATCTCTGAAACTCTCTGATACTCTCTGACAATCTCTGACACTCTCAGACACTCTCTGACACTCTCAGACATTCTCAATAACTATCTGACACTCTCAGACACTCTCTATCACTCTCTATCACTCTCTGACACTCTCTGACACTCTCTATCACTCTCTGAAACTCTCTGACTATCTCTATCACTCTCTGACACTCTCTGACATTCTCGATCACTCTCTGACACTCTCTGACAGTCTACATCACTCTCTGACACTCTCTATTACTCACTGACACTCTCAGACACTCTCTATTACTCTCTGACACTCTCTGACACTCTCTATCACTCTCTGACACCCTCTATTACTCTCTGACACTCTCTGACATACTCTGAAACTCTCTATCAATCTCTGACACTCTCCATCACTCTCTGAAACTCTCTGAAGCTCTCAGACACTCTCTGACACTCTCTGACACTCTCTACCACTCTCTGACAATCTCAAACATTCTCTATCACTCTCCGACTCTCTCCATTGCTCTCTGAAACTCTCTGACGCTCTCAGACACTCTCTGACACACTCTGACACTCTCTGAAACTCTCTGACACTCTCCATCACTCTCAGATACTCTCTGACATTCTCTATCACTCTCTGACACTCTCAGACACTCTCAGACACTCTCTGACACTCTCTGACACTCTCTGACAATCTCTGACACTCTCTGACACTCTCTGACACTCTCTGACACTCTCTGACAATCTCTGACACTCTCTGACACTCTCTGACACTCTTTGACTCTCTCTATCACTCTCTGATACTCTCTATCACTCTCTGACACTCTCTGACACTCTCAGACACTCTCAGATACTCTCTGACACTCTCTCACACTCTCAGACACTCTCTGACAATCTCTATCACTCTCTGACAATCTCAAACATTCTCTATCACTCTCCGACTCTCTCCATTGCTCTCTGAAACTCTCTGACGCTCTCAGACACTCTCTGACACACTCTGACACTCTCTGAAACTCTCTGACACTCTCCATCACTCTCTGAAACTCTCCGACGCTCTCAGACACTCTCTGACACTCTCTGACACTCTCTACCACTCTCCGACAATCTCAGACATCCTCTATCACTCTCCGACTCTCTCCATTGCTCTCTGAAACTCTCTGACGCTCTCAGACACTCTCTGACACTCTCTGACACTCTCTGAAACGCTCTGACACTCTCCATCACTCTCAGATACTCTCTGACATTCTCTATCACTCTCTGACACTCTCAGACACTCTCAGACACTCTCTGACACTCTCTGACGCTCTCTGACACTCTCTGACAATCTCTGACACTCTCTGACACTCTCTGACACACTCTGACAATCTCTGACACTCTCTGACACTCTCTGACACTCTCTGACACTCTTTGACACTCTCTATCACTCTCTGACACTCTCTAGCACTCTCTGACACTCTCTGACACTCTCAGACACTCTCAGATACTCTCTGACACTCTCTGACACTCTCAGACTCTCTCTGACAATCTCTATCACTCTCTGACAATCTCTGACAATCTCTGACACTTTCAGATACACTCTATCACTCTCTGACACTCTCTGACACTCTCTGACATTCTCTATCACTCTCTGACACTCTCTGACACTCTCTGACACTCTCTGACAATCTCTGACACTCTCAGACACACTCTATCACTCTCTGACACTCTCTGACACTCTCTGACACTCTCTGACAATCTCTGACACTCTCAGACACACCCTTTCACTCTCTGACAATCTCTGACACTCTCTATCACTCTCTGACACTCTCAGACACTCTCAGACACTCTCTGTCACTCTCTGACTCTCTCTGACACTCTCTGACACTCTCTGACACTCTCAGACACTCTCTATCACTCTCTGACACTCTCAGACAGTCTCTCTCACTCTCTGACCCGCTCTGACACTCTCAGACACTCTCTATTACTCTCTGACACTCTCAGACACTCTTTTATAATCTCTGACACTCTCTGACACACTCCAACACTCTCTCACACTCTCCATCACTCTCTGAAACTCTCTGACTTTCTCCATCACTCTCTGACACTCTCTGACACTCTCTATCACTCTCTGACAATCTCTGACAATCTCTATCACTCTCTGACACTCTATATTACTCTCTGACACTCTCAGACACTCTCTATTACTCTCTGAAACTCTCTGACACTTTCTATCACTCTCTGACACCCTCTATTACTCTCTGACACTCTCTGTCACACTCTGAAACTCTCTATCACTCTCTGACACTCTCGATCACTCTCTGAAACTCGCTGACGCTTTCAGACACTCTCTATCACCCGCTGACACTCTCTGACATCCTCTATTACTCTCTGACACTCTCTGACATACGCTGACACTCTCTATCACTCTCTGACACTCTCCATCACTCTCTGAAACTCTCTGATGCTCTCAGACACTCTCTGGCACTCTCTACCACTCTCTGACACTCTCAGACATTCTCTATCACTCTCTGACTCTCGCCGTTGCTCTCTGAAACTCTCTGACGCTCTCAGACACTCACTGACACTCTCTGAAACTCTCTGAAACTCTCTGACACTCTCCATCACTCTCAGATACTCTCTGACATTCTCTATCACTCTCTGACACTCTCAGACATTCTCTATCACTCTCTGACACTTTCTGTCACTCTCAGACACTCTCTGACACTCTCTATCACTCTCTGACACTCTCCGACATTCTCTATCACTCTCTCACTCTCTGACACTCTCTGTCACTCTCAGACACTCTCTGACACTCTCTATCACACTCTGACTCTATCAGACCATCTCTGACACTCTCAGACACTCTCTATAACTATCTGACACTCTCAGACACTCTCTATCACTCTCTATCACTCTCTGACACTCTCTGACACTCTCTGACACTCTCTATCACTCTCTATCACTCTCTATCACTCTCTGAAACTCTCTAACAATCTCTATCACTCTCTGACACTCTCTGACACTCTCCATCACTCTCTGACACTCTCTGACAATCTCTATCACTCTCTGACACTCTCTATTACTCTCTGACACTCTCAGACACTCTCTATCATTCTCTGACACTCTCTGACACTCTCTATCACTCTCTGACACTCTCTGACACTCTCGATCACTCTCTGAAACTCTCTGACAATATCTGACACTCTCAGACACTCTCAGACACTCTCTATTACTCTCTGACACTCTCTGACACTCTCTATCACTCTCTGACACTCTCTGACATCGTCTATTACTCTCTGACACTCTCCATCACTCTCAGACATTCTCTGACACTCTCAGACACTCTCTGACACTCTCTATCACTCTCTGAAACTCTCTGACAATCTCTATCACTCTCTGACACTCTCTGACACTCTCTATCACTCTCTGACACTCTCTGACAATCTCTGACACTCTCAGACACACTCTTTCACTCTATGACATTCTCTGACACTCTCTATCACTCTCTGACACTCTCTGACACTCTCAATTACTCGCTGACAATCTCTGACACTCTCAGACACTCTCCATCACTCTCTGACACTCTCAGAAACTCTCTATCACTCTCTGACACTCTCTATCACTCTCTATCACTCTCTGACACACTCTATCACTCTCTGACAGTCTCAGACAATCACTATCACTCTCTGACAATCTCTGACACTCTCTATCACTCTCTGACACTCTCAGACACTCTCAGACACTCTCTGTCACTCTCTGACACTCTCTGACACTCTCTGACACTCTCTGACACTCTCAGACACTCTCTATCACTCTCTGACACTCTCAGACAGTCTCTCTCACTCTCTGACACTCTCTATCCCTCTCTGACACTCTCAGACACTCTCTATTACTCTCTGACACTCTCTGACACTCTCAGACACTCTCTTATAATCTCAGACACTATCTGACACTCTGCGACACTCTCTGACACTCTTTGACACACTCCAACACTCTCTGACACTCTCCATCACTCTCTGAAACTCTCTGACTTTCTCCATCACTCTCTGACACTCTCTATCACTCTCAGACACTCTCAGATACTCTCTGAAACTCTCTATCACTCTCTGACACTCTCAGACAATCTCTGACACTCTCAGACATTCTCTATAACTATCTGACACTCTCAGACACTCTCTATCACTCTCTATCACTCTCTGACACTCTCTGACACTCTCTATCACTCTCTGAAACTCTCTGACTATCTCTATCACTCTCTGACACTCTCTGACATTCTCTATCACTCTCTGACACTCTCTGACAGTCTACATCACTCTCTGACACTCTCTATTACTCACTGACACTCTCAGACACTCTCTATTACTCTCTGACACTCTCTGACACTCTCTGACACTCTCTATCACTCTCTGACACCCTCTATTACTCTCTGACACTCTCTGACATACACTGACACTCTCTATCACTCTCTGACACTCTCCATCACTCTCTGAAACTCTCTGACGCTCTCAGAAACTCTCTGACACTCTCTGACACTCTACCACTCTCTGACAATCTCAGACATTCTCTATCACTCTCCGACTCTCTCCATTGCTCTCTGAAACTCTCTGACGCTCTCAGACACTCTCTGACACACTCTGACACTCTCTGAAACTCTCTGACACTCTCCATCACTCTCAGATACTCTCTGACATTCTCTATCACTCTCTGACACTCTCAGACACTCTCTGACACTCTCTGACACTCTCTGACACTCTCTGACAATCTCTGACACTCTCTGACACTCTCTGACACTCTCAGACAGTCTCTCTCACTCTCTGACCATCTCTGACACTCTCAGACACTCTCTATTACTCTCTGACACTCTCTGACACTCTCAGACACTCTCTTATAATCTCAGACACTATCTGACACTCTGCGACACTGTCTGACACTCTCTGACACACTCCAACACTCTCTGACACTCTCCATCACTCTCTGAAACTCTCTGACTTTCTCCATCACTCTCTGACACTCTCTATCACTCTCAGACACTCTCAGACACTCTCTGAAACTCTCTATCACTCTCTGACAATCTCAGACAATCTCTGACACTCTCAGACATTCTCTATAACTATCTGACACTCTCAGACACTCTCTATCACTCTCTATCACTCTCTGACACTCTCTGACTCTCTCTATCACTCTCTGAAACTCTCTGACTATCTCTATCACTCTCTGACACTCTCTGACACTCTCTATCAATCTCTGACACTCTCTGACAGTCTATATCACTCTCTGACACTCTCTATTACTCACTGACACTCTCAGACACTCTCTATTACTCTCTGACACTCTCTGACACTCTCTATCACTCTCTGACACCCTCTATTACTCTCTGACACTCTCTGACATACTCTGACACTCTCTATCACTCTCTGACACTCTCCATCACTCTCTGAAACTCTCTGACGCTCTCAGACACTCTCTGACACTCTCTGACACTCTCTACCACTCTCTGACACTCTCAGACATTCTCTATCACTCTCCGACTCTCTCCATTGCTCTCTGAAACTCTCTGACGCTCTCAGACACTCTCTGACACTCTCTGACACTCTCTGAAACTCTCTGACACTCTCCATCACTCTCAGATACTCTCTGACATTCTCTATCACTCTCTGACACTCTCAGACACTCTCAGACACTCTCTGACACTCTCTGACACTCTCTGACACTCTCTGACAATCTCTGACAATCTCTGAAACTCTCTGATACTCTCTGACAATCTCTGACACTCTCAGACACTCTCTGACACTCTCAGACATTCTCAATAACTATCTGACACTCTCAGACACTCTCTATCACTCTCTATCACTCTCTGACACTCTCTGACACTCTCTATCACTCTCTGAAACTCTCTGACTATCTCTATCACTCTCTGACACTCTCTGACATTCTCGATCACTCTCTGACACTCTCTGACAGTCTACATCACTCTCTGACACTCTCTATTACTCACTGACACTCTCAGACACTCTCTATTACTCTCTGACACTCTCTGACACTCTCTATCACTCTCTGACACCCTCTATTACTCTCTGACACTCTCTGACATACTCTGAAACTCTCTATCAATCTCTGACACTCTCCATCACTCTCTGAAACTCTCTGAAGCTCTCAGACACTCTCTGACACTCTCTGACACTCTCTACCACTCTCTGACAATCTCAAACATTCTCTATCACTCTCCGACTCTCTCCATTGCTCTCTGAAACTCTCTGACGCTCTCAGACACTCTCTGACACACTCTGACACTCTCTGAAACTCTCTGACACTCTCCATCACTCTCAGATACTCTCTGACATTCTCTATCACTCTCTGACACTCTCAGACACTCTCAGACACTCTCTGACACTCTCTGACAATCTCTGACACTCTCTGACACTCTCTGACACTCTCTGACACTCTCTGACAATCTCTGACACTTTCTGACACTCTCTGACACTCTTTGACTCTCTCTATCACTCTCTGATACTCTCTATCACTCTCTGACACTCTCTGACACTCTCAGACACTCTCAGATACTCTCTGACACTCTCTCA
The DNA here is from genome assembly GCF_036365525.1 of Heterodontus francisci. NCBI lineage: Eukaryota > Metazoa > Chordata > Chondrichthyes > Heterodontiformes > Heterodontidae > Heterodontus > Heterodontus francisci. Next base: position 182,702 of record NW_027140547.1, on the reverse strand, counting down.
CACTCTCAGACACTCTCTGACAATCTCTATCACTCTCTGACAATCTCAAACATTCTCTATCACTCTCCGACTCTCTCCATTGCTCTCTGAAACTCTCTGACGCTCTCAGACACTCTCTGACACACTCTGACACTCTCTGAAACTCTCTGACACTCTCCATCACTCTCAGATACTCTCTGACATTCTCTATCACTCTCTGACACTCTCAGACACTCTCAGACACTCTCTGACACTCTCTGACAATCTCTGACACTCTCTGACACTCTCTGACACTCTCTGACACTCTCTGACACTCTCTGACAATCTCTGACACTCTCTGACACTCTCTGACACTCTTTGACTCTCTCTATCACTCTCTGACACTCTCTATCACTCTCTGACACTCTCTGACACTCTCAGACACTCTCAGATACTCTCTGACACTCTCCTTCACTCTCAGACACTCTCTGACAATCTCTATCACTCTCTGACAATCTCTGACACTCTCAGACACTCTCTATTACTCTCTGACACTCTCTGACACTCTCAGACACTCTCTTATAATCTCAGACACTATCTGACACTCTGCGACACTGTCTGACACTCTCTGACACACTCCAACACTCTCTGACACTCTCCATCACTCTCTGAAACTCTCTGACTTTCTCCATCACTCTCTGACACTCTCTATCACTCTCAGACACTCTCAGACACTCTCTGAAACTCTCTATCACTCTCTGACAATCTCAGACAATCTCTGACACTCTCAGACATTCTCTATAACTATCTGACACTCTCAGACACTCTCTATCACTCTCTATCACTCTCTGACACTCTCTGACTCTCTCTATCACTCTCTGAAACTCTCTGACTATCTCTATCACTCTCTGACACTCTCTGACACTCTCTATCACTCTCTGACACTCTCTGACAGTCTATATCACTCTCTGACACTCTCTATTACTCACTGACACTCTCAGACACTCTCTATTACTCTCTGACACTCTCTGACACTCTCTATCACTCTCTGACACCCTCTATTACTCTCTGACACTCTCTGACATACTCTGACACTCTCTATCACTCTCTGACACTCTCCATCACTCTCTGAAACTCTCTGACGCTCTCAGACACTCTCTGACACTCTCTGACACTCTCTACCACTCTCTGACACTCTCAGACATTCTCTATCACTCTCCGACTCTCTCCATTGCTCTCTGAAACTCTCTGACGCTCTCAGACACTCTCTGACACTCTCTGACACTCTCTGAAACTCTCTGACACTCTCCATCACTCTCAGATACTCTCTGACATTCTCTATCACTCTCTGACACTCTCAGACACTCTCAGACACTCTCAGACACTCTCAGACACTCTCTGACACTCTCTGACACTCTCTGACAATCTCTGACAATCTCTGAAACTCTCTGATACTCTCTGACACTCTCTGACACTCTCAGACACTCTCTGACACTCTCAGACATTCTCTGACACTCTCTGACACTCTCTATCACTCTCAGACACTCTCTATCAATCTCTGACACTCTCAGACACTCTCAGACACTCTCTATCACTCTCTGACACTCTCAGACACTCTCTGACACTCTCTATCACTCTCTGATATTCTCAGACACTCTCTGACACACTCCGACACTCTCTATCCCTCTCTGACACACTCCATCACTCTCTGAAACTCTCTGACGCTCTCAGACCCTCTCTGACACTCTCTGACACTCCCCATCACTCTCAGATACTCTCTGACACTCTCTATCGCTCTCTGACACTCTCAGACATTCTCTATCACTCTCTGAAATTCTCTATCACTCTCAGATACTCTCTGACACTCTCTATCACTCTCTGAAACTCTCTGACAATCTCTATCACTCTCTGACACTCTCTATCACTCTCTGACACTCTCTGACAATCTCTATCACTCTCTGACACTCTCCATTACTCTCTGACACTCTCAGACCCTCTCTGTCACTCTCTGACACTCTCTGACACTCTCTATCACTCTTAGACACTCTCTATCACTCTCTGATACGCTCTGACAATATCTGACACTCTCAGACACTCTCAGACACTCTCTATTACTCTGTGACACTCTCTGAAACTCTCTATCACTCTCTGACACTCTCTGACATCCTCTGTTGCTCTCTGACACTCTCTGACACACTGCGACACTCTCTATCACTCTCTGACACGCTCCATCACTCTCCGAAACTCTCTGACGCTCTCAGACACTCTCTGACACTCTCCATCACTCTCTGAAACTCTCTGACGCTCTCAGACACTCTCTATCACTCTCTGACACTCTCTGACGTCCTCTATTACTCTCTGACACTCTCTGACACACTCCGACACCCTCTATCACTCTCTGACACTCTCCATCACTCTCTGAAACTCTCTGACGCTCTCAGACACTCTCTGACACTCTTTGACACTCTCTTTCACGCTCTGACACTCTCAGACATTCTCTATCACTCTCTGACACTCTCCATCACTCTCTGAAACTCTCTGACGCTCTCAGACACTCTCTGACACTCTCTGACACTCTCTATCACGCTCTGACACTCTCAGACACTCTCTATTACTCTCTGACACTCTCTGACACTCTCTATCACTCTCTGACACTCTCTGACATCGTCTATTACTCTCTGACACTCTCCATCACTCTCAGACATTCTCTGACACTCTTAGACACTCTCTATCACTCTCAGATACTCTCTGACATTCTCTATCACTCTCTGACACTCTCAGACACTCTCTATCACTCTCAGACTATCTCTGACACTCTCAGACACTCTCTGGCACTCCCTATCACTCTCTGAAACTCTCTGACAATCTCTATCACTCTCTAACACTCTCTGACACTCTCTATCACTCTCTGACACTCTCTGACAATCTCTGACACTCTCAGACACACTCTTTCACTCTCTGACACTCTCAATTACTCGCTGACAATCTCTGACACTCTCAGACACTCTCCATCACTCTCTGACACTCTCAGAAACTCTCTATCACTCTCTGACACTCTCTATCACTCTCTATCACTCTCTGACACACTCTATCACTCTCTGACAGTCTCAGACAATGACTATCACTCTCTGACAATCTCTGACACTCTCTATCACTCTCTGTCACTCTCTGACACTCTCTGACACGCTCTGACACTCTCTGACACTCTCAGACACTCTCTCTCACTCTCTGACACTTTCAGACAGTCTCTCTCACTCTCTGACCCTCTCTGACACTCTCAGACACTCTCTATTACTCTCTGACACTCTCTGACACTCTCAGACACTCTCTTATAATCTCAGACACTATCTGACACTCTGCGACACTCTCTGACACTCTCTGACACACTCCAACACTCTCTGACACTCTCCATCACTCTCAGACACTCTCAGACACTCTCTGAAACTCTCTATCACTCTCTGACACTCTCAGACAATCTCTGACACTCTCAGACATTCTCTATAACTATCTGACACTCTCAGTTACTCTCTATCACTCTCTATCACTCTCTGACACTCTCTGACACTCTCTGACACTCTCTGAAACTCTCTGACTATCTCTATCACTCTCTGACACCCTCTATTACTCTCTGACACTCTCTGACATACTCTGACACTCTCTATCACTCTCTGACACTCTCCATCACTCTCTGAAACTCTCCGACGCTCTCAGACACTCTCTGACACTCTCTGACACTCTCTACCACTCTCCGACAATCTCAGACATCCTCTATCACTCTCCGACTCTCTCCATTGCTCTCTGAAACTCTCTGTCGCTCTCAGACACTCTCTGACACTCTCTGACACTCTCTGAAACGCTCTGACACTCTCCATCACTCTCAGATACTCTCTGACATTCTCTATCACTCTCTGACACTCTCAGACACTCTCTGATACTCTCTGACGCTCTCTGACACTCTCTGACAATCTCTGACACTCTCTGACACTCTCTGACACTCTCTGACAATCTCTGACACTCTCTGACACTCTCTGACACTCTCTGACACTCTCTATCACTCTCTGACACTCTCTATCACTCTCTGACACTCTCTGACACTCTCAGACACTCTCAGATACTCTCTGACACTCTCTGACACTCTCAGACTCTCTCTGACAATCTCTATCACTCTCTGACAATCTCTGACAATCTCTGACACTTTCAGATACACTCTATCACTCTCTGACACTCTCTGACACTCTCTGACATTCTCTATCACTCTCTGACACTCTCTGACACTCTCTGACACTCTCTGACAATCTCTGACACTCTCAGACACACTCTATCACTCTCTGACACTCTCTGACACTCTCTGACACTCTCTGACAATCTCTGACACTCTCAGACACACCCTTTCACTCTCTGACAATCTCTGACACTCTCTATCACTCTCTGACACTCTCAGACACTCTCAGACACTCTCTGTCACTCTCTGACTCTCTCTGACACTCTCTGACACTCTCTGACACTCTCAGACACTCTCTATCACTCTCTGACACTCTCAGACAGTCTCTCTCACTCTCTGACCCGCTCTGACACTCTCAGACACTCTCTATTACTCTCTGACACTCTCAGACACTCTCTTATAATCTCTGACACTCTCTGACACACTCCAACACTCTCTGACACTCTCCATCACTCTCTGAAACTCTCTGACTTTCTCCATCACTCTCTGACACTCTCTGACACTCTCTATCACTCTCTGACAATCTCTGACAATCTCTATCACTCTCTGACACTCTATATTACTCTCTGACACTCTCAGACACTCTCTATTACTCTCTGAAACTCTCTGACACTTTCTATCACTCTCTGACACCCTCTATTACTCTCTGACACTCTCTGTCACACTCTGAAACTCTCTATCACTCTCTGAAACTCTCGATCACTCTCTGAAACTCGCTGACGCTTTCAGACACTCTCTATCACCCGCTGACACTCTCTGACATCCTCTATTGCTCTCTGACACTCTCTGACATACGCTGACACTCTCTATCACTCTCTGACACTCTCCATCACTCTCTGAAACTCTCTGATGCTCTCAGACACTCTCTGGCACTCTCTACCACTCTCTGACACTCTCAGACATTCTCTATCACTCTCTGACTCTCGCCGTTGCTCTCTGAAACTCTCTGACGCTCTCAGACACTCACTGACACTCTCTGAAACTCTCTGAAACTCTCTGACACTCTCCATCACTCTCAGATACTCTCTGACATTCTCTATCACTCTCTGACACTCTCAGACATTCTCTATCACTCTCTGACACTTTCTGTCACTCTCAGACACTCTCTGACACTCTCTATCACTCTCTGACACTCTCCGACATTCTCTATCACTCTCTCACTCTCTGACACTCTCTGTCACTCTCAGACACTCTCTGACACTCTCTATCACACTCTGACTCTATCAGACCATCTCTGACACTCTCAGACACTCTCTATAACTATCTGACACTCTCAGACACTCTCTATCACTCTCTATCACTCTCTGACACTCTCTGACACTCTCTATCACTCTCTATCACTCTCTATCACTCTCTGAAACTCTCTAACAATCTCTATCACTCTCTGACACTCTCTGACACTCTCCATCACTCTCTGACACTCTCTGACAATCTCTATCACTCTCTGACACTCTCTATTACTCTCTGACACTCTCAGACACTCTCTATCATTCTCTGACACTCTCTGACACTCTCTATCACTCTCTGACACTCTCTGACACTCTCTATCACTCTCTGAAACTCTCTGACAATATCTGACACTCTCAGACACTCTCAGACACTCTCTATTACTCTCTGACACTCTCTGACACTCTCTATCACTCTCTGACACTCTCTGACATCGTCTATTACTCTCTGACACTCTCCATCACTCTCAGACATTCTCTGACACTCTCAGACACTCTCTGACACTCTCTATCACTCTCTGAAACTCTCTGACAATCTCTATCACTCTCTGACACTCTCTGACACTCTCTATCACTCTCTGACACTCTCTGACAATCTCTGACACTCTCTATCACTCACTGACACTCTCTATAACTCTCTGACACTCTCCATCACTCTCTGAAACTCTCTGACGCTCTCAGAAACTCTCTGACACTCTCTGACACTCTACCACTCTCTGACAATCTCAGACATTCTCTATCACTCTCCGACTCTCTCCATTGCTCTCTGAAACTCTCTGACGCTCTCAGACACTCTCTGACACACTCTGACACTCTCTGAAACTCTCTGACACTCTCCATCACTCTCAGATACTCTCTGACATTCTCTATCACTCTCTGACACTCTCAGACACTCTCAGACACTCTCAGACACTCTCAGACACTCTCTGACAATCTCTGACACTCTCTGACACTCTCTGACACTCTCTGACAATCTCTGACACTCTCTGACACTCTTTGACTCTCTCTATCACTCTCTGACACTCTCTATCACTCTCTGACACTCTCTGACACTCTCAGACACTCTCAGATACTCTCTGACACTCTCTGACACTCTCAGACACTCTCTGACAATCTCTATCACTCTCTGACAATCTCTGACAATCTCTGACACTGTCAGACACACTCTATCACTCTCTGACACTCTCTGACACTCTCTGACACTCTCTATCACTCTCTGACACTCTCTGACACTCTCTGACACTCTCTGACAATCTCTGACACTCTCAGACACACTCTATCACTCTCTGACACTCTCTGACACTCTCTATCACTCTCTGACACTCTCTGACAATCTCTGACACTCTCAGACACACTTTTTCACTCTCTGACAATCTCTGACACTCTCTATCACTCTCTGACACTCTCAGACACTCTCAGACACTCTCTGTCACTCTCTGTCACTCTCTTACACTCTCTGACACTCTCTGACACTCTCATACACTCTCTATCACTCTCTGACACTCTCAGACAGTCTCTCTCACTCTCTGACCATCTCTGACACTCTCAGACACTCTCTATTACTCTCTGACACTCTCTGACACTCTCAGACACTCTCTTATAATCTCAGACACTATCTGACACTCTGCGACACTGTCTGACACTCTCTGACACACTCCAACACTCTCTGACACTCTCCATCACTCTCTGAAACTCTCTGACTTTCTCCATCACTCTCTGACACTCTCTATCACTCTCAGACACTCTCAGACACTCTCTGAAACTCTCTATCACTCTCTGACAATCTCAGACAATCTCTGACACTCTCAGACATTCTCTATAACTATCTGACACTCTCAGACACTCTCTATCACTCTCTATCACTCTCTGACACTCTCTGACTCTCTCTATCACTCTCTGAAACTCTCTGACTATCTCTATCACTCTCTGACACTCTCTGACACTCTCTATCACTCTCTGACACTCTCTGACAGTCTATATCACTCTCTGACACTCTCTATTACTCACTGACACTCTCAGACACACTCTATTACTCTCTGACACTCTCTGACACTCTCTATCACTCTCTGACACCCTCTATTACTCTCTGACACTCTCTGACATACTCTGACACTCTCTATCACTCTCTGACACTCTCCATCACTGTCTGAAACTCTCTGACGCCCTCAGACACTCTCTGACACTCTCTGACACTCTCTACCACTCTCTGACACTCTCAGACATTCTCTATCACTCTCCGACTCTCTCCATTGCTCTCTGAAACTCTCTGACGCCCTCAGACACTCTCTGACACTCTCTGACACTCTCTGAAACTCTCTGACACTCTCCATCACTCTCAGATACTCTCTGACATTCTCTATCACTCTCTGACACTCTCAGACACTCTCAGACACTCTCTGACACTCTCTGACACTCTCTGACACTCTCTGACACTCTCTGACAATCTCTGACAATCTCTGAAACTCGCTGATACTCTCTGACACTCTCTGACACTCTCAGACACTCTCTGACACTCTCAGACATTCTCAATAACTATCTGACACTCTCAGACACTCTCTATCACTCTCTATCACTCTCTGACACTCTCTGACACTCTCTATCACTCTCTGAAACTCTCTGACTATTTCTATCACTCTCTGACACTCTCTGACATTCTCGATCACTCTCTGACACTCTCTGACAGTCTACATCACTCTCTGATACTCTCTATTACTCACTGACACTCTCAGACACTCTCTATTACTCTCTGACACTCTCTGACACTCTCTATCACTCTCTGACACCCTCTATTACTCTCTGACACTCTCTGACATACTCTGAAACTCTCTATCAATCTCTGACACTCTCCATCACTCTCTGAAACTCTCTGAAGCTCTCAGACACTCTCTGACACTCTCTGACACTCTCTACCACTCTCTGACAATCTCAAACATTCTCTATCACTCTCGGACTCTCTCCATTGCTCTCTGAAACTCTCTGACGCTCTCAGACACTCTCTGACACACTCTGACACTCTCTGAAACTCTCTGACACTCTCCATCACTCTCAGATACTCTCTGACATTCTCTATCACTCTCTGACACTCTCAGACACTCTCAGACACTCTCTGACACTCTCTGACAATCTCTGACACTCTCTGACACTCTCTGACACTCTCTGACACTCTCTGACAATCTCTGACACTCTCTATCACTCTCTGACACTCTCTATCACTCTCTGACACTCTCTGACACTCTCAGACACTCTCAGATACTCTCTGACACTCTCTGACACTCTCAGACACTCTCTGACAATCTCTATCACTCTCTGACAATCTCAAACATTCTCTATCACTCTCCGACTCTCTCCATTGCTCTCTGAAACTCTCTGACGCTCTCAGACACTCTCTGACACACTCTGACACTCTCTGAAACTCTCTGACACTCTCCATCACTCTCAGATACTCTCTGACATTCTCTATCACTCTCTGACACTCTCAGACACTCTCAGACACTCTCTGACACTCTCTGACAATCTCTGACACTCTCTGACACTCTCTGACACTCTCTGACACTCTCTGACAATCTCTGACACTCTCTGACACTCTCTGACACTCTTTGACTCTCTCTATCACTCTCTGACACTCTCTATCACTCTCTGACACTCTCTGACACTCTCAGACACTCTCAGATACTCTCTGACACTCTCTGACACTCTCAGACACTCTCTGACAATCTCTATCACTCTCTGACAATCTCTGACACTCTCAGACACTCTCTAGTACTCTCTGACACTCTCTGACACTCTCAGACACTCTCTTATAATCTCAGACACTATCTGACACTCTGCGACACTGTCTGACACTCTCTGACACACTCCAACACTCTCTGACACTCTCCATCACTCTCTGAAACTCTCTGACTTTCTCCATCACTCTCTGACACTCTCTATCACTCTCAGACACTCTCAGACACTCTCTGAAACTCTCTATCACTCTCTGACAATCTCAGACAATCTCTGACACTCTCAGACATTCTCTATAACTATCTGACACTCTCAGACACTCTCTATCACTCTCTATCACTCTCTGACACTCTCTGACTCTCTCTATCACTCTCTGAAACTCTCTGACTATCTCTATCACTCTCTGACACTCTCTGACACTCTCTATCACTCTCTGACACTCTCTGACAGTCTATATCACTCTCTGACACTCTCTATTACTCACTGACACTCTCAGACACTCTCTATTACTCTCTGACACTCTCTGACACTCTCTATCACTCTCTGACACCCTCTATTACTCTCTGACACTCTCTGACATACTCTGACGCTCTCTATCACTCTCTGACACTCTCCATCACTCTCTGAAACTCTCTGACGCTCTCAGACACTCTCTGACACTCTCTACCACTCTCTGACACTCTCAGACATTCTCTATCACTCTCCGACTCTCTCCATTGCTCTCTGAAACTCTCTGACGCTCTCAGACACTCTCTGACACTCTCTGACACTCTCTGAAACTCTCTGACACTCTCCATCACTCTCAGATACTCTCTGACATTCTCTATCACTCTCTGACACTCTCAGACACTCTCAGACACTCTCTGACACTCTCTGACACTCTCTGACAATCTCTGACAATCTCTGAAACTCTCTGATACTCTCTGACACTCTCTGACACTCTCAGACACTCTCTGACACTCTCAGACATTCTCAATAACTATCTGACACTCTCAGACACTCTCTATCACTCTCTATCACTCTCTGACACTCTCTGACACTCTCTATCACTCTCTGAAACTCTCTGACTATCTCTATCACTCTCTGACACTCTCTGACATTCTCGATCACTCTCTGACACTCTCTGACAGTCTACATCACTCTCTGACACTCTCTATTACTCACTGACACTCTCAGACACTCTCTATTACTCTCTGACACTCTCTGACACTCTCTATCACTCTCTGACACCCTCTATTACTCTCTGACACTCTCTGACATACTCTGAAACTCTCTATCAATCTCTGACACTCTCCATCACTCTCTGAAACTCTCTGAAGCTCTCAGACACTCTCTGACACTCTCTGACACTCTCTACCACTCTCTGACAATCTCAAACATTCTCTATCACTCTCCGACTCTCTCCATTGCTCTCTGAAACTCTCTGACGGTCTCAGACACTCTCTGACACACTCTGACACTCTCTGAAACTCTCTGACACTCTCCATCACTCTCAGATACTCTCTGACATTCTCTATCACTCTCTGACACTCTCAGACACTCTCAGACACTCTCTGACACTCTCTGACAATCTCTGACACTCTCTGACACTCTCTGACACTCTCTGACAATCTCTGACACTCTCTGACACTCTCTGACACTCTTTGACTCTCTCTATCACTCTCTGACACTCTCTATCACTCTCTGACACTCTCTGACACTCTCAGACACTCTCAGATACTCTCTGACACTCTCTCACACTCTCAGACACTCTCTGACAATCTCTATCACTCTCTGACAATCTCAAATATTCTCTATCACTCTCCGACTCTCTCCATTGCTCTCTGAAACTCTCTGACGCTCTCAGACACTCTCTGACACACTCTGACACTCTCTGAAACTCTCTGACACTCTCCATCACTCTCAGATACTCTCTGACATTCTCTATCACTCTCTGACACTCTCAGACACTCTCAGACACTCTCTGACACTCTCTGACAATCTCTGACACTCTCTGACACTCTCTGACACTCTCTGACACTCTCTGACAATCTCTGACACTCTCTGACACTCTCTGACACTCTTTGACTCTCTCTATCACTCTCTGACACTCTCTATCACTCTCTGACACTCTCTGACACTCTCAGACACTCTCAGATACTCTCTGACACTCTCTGACACTCTCAGACACTCTCTGACAATCTCTATCACTCTCTGACAATCTCTGACAATCTCTGACACTGTCAGACACACTCTATCACTCTCTGACACTCTCTGACACTCTCTGACACTCTCTATCACTCTCTGACACTCTCTGACACTCTCTGACACTCTCTGACAATCTCTGACACTCTCAGACACACTCTATCACTCTCTGACACTCTCTGACACTCTCTATCACTCTCTGACACTCTCTGACACTCTCTGACAATCTCTGACACTCTCAGACACACTCTTTCACTCTCTGACAATCTCTGACACTCTCTGACACTCTCTATCACTCTCTATCACTCTCTGACACTCTCAGACAGTCTCTCTCACTCTCTGACCATCTCTGACACTCTCAGACACTCTCTATTACTCTCTGACACTCTCTGACACTCTCTGACAATCTCTGACACTCTCAGACACACTCTTTCACTCTCTGACACTCTCTGACACTCTCTGACACTCTCTGACACTCTCAGACACTCTCTATCACTCTCTGACACTCTCAGACAGTCTCTCTCACTCTCTGACCATCTCTGACACTCTCAGTCACTCTCTATTACTCTCTGACACTCTCTGACACTCTCAGACACTCTCTTATAATCTGAGACACTATCTGACACTCTGCGACACTGTCTGACACTCTCTGACACACTCCAACACTCTCTGACACTCTCCATCACTCTCTGAAACTCTCTGACTTTCTCCATCACTCTCTGACACTCTCTATCACTCTCAGACACTCTCTGAAACTCTCTATCACTCTCTGACAATCTCAGACAATCTCTGACACTCTCAGACATTCTCTATAACTATCTGACACTCTCAGACACTCTCAGACACTCTCTATCACTCTCTGACACTCTCTGACTCTCTCTATCACTCTCTGAAACTCTCTGACTATCTCTATCACTCTCTGACACTCTCTGACACTCTCTATCACTCTCTGACACTCTCTGACAGTCTATATGACTCTCTGACACTCTCTATTACTCACTGACACTCTCAGACACTCTCTATTACTCTCTGACACTCTCTGACACTCTCTTTCACTCTCTGACACCCTCTATTACTCTCTGACAATCTCTGACATACTCTGACGCTCTCTATCACTCTCTGACACTCTCCATCACTCTCTGAAACTCTCTGACGCTCTCAGACACTCTCTGACACTCTCTGACACTCTCTACCACTCTCTGACACTCGCAGACATTCTCTATCACTCTCCGACTCTCTCCATTGCTCTCTGAAACTCTCTGACGCTCTCAGACACTCTCTGACACTCTCTGACACTCTCTGAAACTCTCTGACACTCTCCATCACTCTCAGATACTCTCTGACATTCTCTATCACTCTCTGACACTCTCAGACACTCTCAGACACTCACAGACACTCTCTGACACTCTCTGACACTCTCTGACACTCTCTGACAATCTCTGACAATCTCTGACACTCTCTGACACTCTCAGACACTCTCTGACACTCTTTGACACTCTCCATCACTCTCTGAAACTCTCTGACTTTCTCCATCACTCTCTGACACTCTCTATCACTCTCAGACACTCTCAGACACTCTCTGAAACTCTCTATCACTCTCTGACACTCTCAGACAATCTCTGACACTCTCAGACATTCTCTATAACTATCTGACACTCTCAGACACTCTCTATCACTCTCTATCACTCTCTGACACTCTCTATCACTCTCTGAAACTCTCTGACTATCTCTATCACTCTCTGACACTCTCTGACACTCTCTATCACTCTCTGACACTCTCTGACAGTCTACATCACTCTCTGACACTCTCTATTACTCACTGACACTCTCAGACACTCTCTATTACTCTCTGACACTCTCTGACACTCTCTATCACTCTCTGACACCCTCTATTACTCTCTGACAATCTCTGACATACTCTGACACTCTCTATCACTCTCTGACACTCTCCATCACTCTCTGAAACTCTCTGACGCTCTCAGACACTCCCTGACACTCTCTCCCACTCTCTGACACTCTGACATTCTCTATCACTCTCCGACTCTCTCCATTGCTCTCTGAAACTCTCTGACGCTCTCAGACACTCTCTGACACTCTCTGAAACTCTGACACTCTCCATCACTCTCAGATACTCTCTGACACTCTCAGACACTCTCTGACACTCTCTGACACTCTCTGACAATCTCTGACACTCTCTGACACTTTCGGACAATCTCTGACACTCTCTGACACTCTTTGACTCTCTCTAACACTCTCTGACACTCTCTATCACTCTCTGACACTCTCTGACACTCTCAGACACTCGCAGATACACTATGACACTCTCTGACACTCTCAGACACTCTCTGACAATCTCTATCACTCTCTGACAATCTCTGACAATCTCTGACGCTCTCAGACACACTCTATTACTCTCTGACACTCTCTGACACTCTCTGACACTCTCTGTCACTCTCAGGCACTCTCTGACACTCTCTGACAATCTCTGACACTCACAGACACACTATATCACTCTCTGACACTCTCTGACTCTCTCTATCACTCTCTGACACTCTCTGACACTCTCTGACACTCTCTGACACTCTCCATCACTCTCTGAAACTCTCTGACTTTCTCCATCACTCTCTGACACTCTCTATCACTCTCAGACACTCTCTGAAACTCTCTATCACTCTCTGACAATCTCAGACAATCTCTGACACTCTCAGACATTCTCTATAACTATCTGACACTCTCAGACACTCTCAGACACTCTCTATCACTCTCTGACACTCTCTGACTCTCTCTATCACTCTCTGAAACTCTCTGACTATCTCTATCACTCTCTGACACTCTCTGACACTCTCTATCACTCTCTGACACTCTCTGACAGTCTATATGACTCTCTGACACTCTCTATTACTCACTGACACTCTCAGACACTCTCTATTACTCTCTGACACTCTCTGACACTCTCTTTCACTCTCTGACACCCTCTATTACTCTCTGACAATCTCTGACATACTCTGACGCTCTCTATCACTCTCTGACACTCTCCATCACTCTCTGAAACTCTCTGACGCTCTCAGACACTCTCTGACACTCTCTGACACTCTCTACCACTCTCTGACACTCGCAGACATTCTCTATCACTCTCCGACTCTCTCCATTGCTCTCTGAAACTCTCTGACGCTCTCAGACACTCTCTGACACTCTCTGACACTCTCTGAAACTCTCTGACACTCTCCATCACTCTCAGATACTCTCTGACATTCTCTATCACTGTCTGACACTCTCAGACACTCTCAGACACTCACAGACACTCTCTGACACTCTCTGACACTCTCTGACAATCTCTGACAATCTCTGACACTCTCTGACACTCTCTGACACTCTCAGACACTCTCTGACACTCTTTGACACTCTCCATCACTCTCTGAAACTCTCTGACTTTCTCCATCACTCTCTGACACTCTCTATCACTCTCAGACACTCTCAGACACTCTCTGAAACTCTCTATCACTCTCTGACACTCTCAGACAATCTCTGACACTCTCAGACATTCTCTATAACTATCTGACACTCTCAGACACTCTCTATCACTCTCTATCACTCTCTGACACTCTCTATCACTCTCTGAAACTCTCTGACTATCTCTATCACTCTCTGACACTCTCTGACACTCTCTATCACTCTCTGACACTCTCTGACAGTCTACATCACTCTCTGACACTCTCTATTACTCACTGACACTCTCAGACACTCTCTATTACTCTCTGACACTCTCTGACACTCTCTATCACTCTCTGACACCCTCTATTACTCCCTGACAATCTCTGACATACTCTGACACTCTCTATCACTCTCTGACACTCTCCATCACTCTCTGAAACTCTCTGACGCTCTCAGACACTCTCTGACACTCTCTCCCACTCTCTGACACTCTGACATTCTCTATCACTCTCCGACTCTCTCCATTGCTCTCTGAAACTCTCTGACGCTCTCAGACACTCTCTGACACTCTCTGAAACTCTGACACTCTCCATCACTCTCAGATACTCTCTGACACTCTCAGACACTCTCTGACACTCTCTGACACTCTCTGACAATCTCTGACACTCTCTGACACTCTCGGACAATCTCTGACACTCTCTGACACTCTTTGACTCTCTCTAACACTCTCTGACACTCTCTATCACTCTCTGACACTCTCTGACACTCTCAGACACTCGCAGATACACTATGACACGCTCTGACACTCTCAGACACTCTCTGACAATCTCTATCACTCTCTGACAATCTCTGACAATCTCTGACGCTCTCAGACACACTCTATCACTCTCTGACACTCTCTGACACTCTCTGACACTCTCTGTCACTCTCAGGCACTCTCTGACACTCTCTGACAATCTCTGACACTCACAGACACACTATATCACTCTCTGACACTCTCTGACTCTCTCTATCACTCTCTGACACTCTCTGACACTCTCTGACACTCTCTATCACTCTCTGACACTCTCTATCTCTCTCTGACACACTCTATCACTCTCTGACAGTCTCTGACAATCACTATCACTCTCTGACAATCTCTGACACTCTCTATCACTCTCTGACACTCTCAGACACTCTCTGACACTCTCAGAAACTCTCAGACACTCTCTGACACTCTCAGACACTCTCTCTCACTCTCTGACACTCTCTGACACTCTCAGACACTCTCTTATAATCTCAGACACTATCTGACACTCTGCGACACTCTCTGACACTCTCTGACACACTCCAACACTCTCTATCACTCTCTGACACCCTCTATTACTCTCTGACAATCTCTGACATACTCTGACACTCTCTATCACTCTCTGACACTCTCCATCACTCTCTGAAACTCTCTGACGCTCTCAGACACTCCCTGACACTCTCTCCCACTCTCTGACACTCTGACATTCTCTATCACTCTCCGACTCTCTCCATTGCTCTCTGAAACTCTCTGACGCTCTCAGACACTCTCTGACACTCTCTGAAACTCTGACACTCTCCATCACTCTCAGATACTCTCTGACACTCTCAGACACTCTCTGACACTCTCTGACACTCTCTGACAATCTCTGACACTCTCTGACACTCTCGGACAATCTCTGACACTCTCTGACACTCTTTGACTCTCTCTAACACTCTCTGACACTCTCTATCACTCTCTGACACTCTCTGACACTCTCAGACACTCGCAGATACACTATGACACTCTCTGACACTCTCAGACACTCTCTGACAATCTCTATCACTCTCTGACAATCTCTGACAATCTCTGACGCTCTCAGACACACTCTATTACTCTCTGACACTCTCTGACACTCTCTGACACTCTCTGTCACTCTCAGGCACTCTCTGACACTCTCTGACAATCTCTGACACTCACAGACACACTATATCACTCTCTGACACTCTCTGACTCTCTCTATCACTCTCTGACACTCTCTGACACTCTCTGACACTCTCTGACACTCTCCATCACTCTCTGAAACTCTCTGACTTTCTCCATCACTCTCTGACACTCTCTATCACTCTCAGACACTCTCTGAAACTCTCTATCACTCTCTGACAATCTCAGACAATCTCTGACACTCTCAGACATTCTCTATAACTATCTGACACTCTCAGACACTCTCAGACACTCTCTATCACTCTCTGACACTCTCTGACTCTCTCTATCACTCTCTGAAACTCTCTGACTATCTCTATCACTCTCTGACACTCTCTGACACTCTCTATCACTCTCTGACACTCTCTGACAGTCTATATGACTCTCTGACACTCTCTATTACTCACTGACACTCTCAGACACTCTCTATTACTCTCTGACACTCTCTGACACTCTCTTTCACTCTCTGACACCCTCTATTACTCTCTGACAATCTCTGACATACTCTGACGCTCTCTATCACTCTCTGACACTCTCCATCACTCTCTGAAACTCTCTGACGCTCTCAGACACTCTCTGACACTCTCTGACACTCTCTACCACTCTCTGACACTCGCAGACATTCTCTATCACTCTCCGACTCTCTCCATTGCTCTCTGAAACTCTCTGACGCTCTCAGACACTCTCTGACACTCTCTGACACTCTCTGAAACTCTCTGACACTCTCCATCACTCTCAGATACTCTCTGACATTCTCTATCACTGTCTGACACTCTCAGACACTCTCAGACACTCACAGACACTCTCTGACACTCTCTGACACTCTCTGACAATCTCTGACAATCTCTGACACTCTCTGACACTCTCTGACACTCTCAGACACTCTCTGACACTCTTTGACACTCTCCATCACTCTCTGAAACTCTCTGACTTTCTCCATCACTCTCTGACACTCTCTATCACTCTCAGACACTCTCAGACACTCTCTGAAACTCTCTATCACTCTCTGACACTCTCAGACAATCTCTGACACTCTCAGACATTCTCTATAACTATCTGACACTCTCAGACACTCTCTATCACTCTCTATCACTCTCTGACACTCTCTATCACTCTCTGAAACTCTCTGACTATCTCTATCACTCTCTGACACTCTCTGACACTCTCTATCACTCTCTGACACTCTCTGACAGTCTACATCACTCTCTGACACTCTCTATTACTCACTGACACTCTCAGACACTCTCTATTACTCTCTGACACTCTCTGACACTCTCTATCACTCTCTGACACCCTCTATTACTCCCTGACAATCTCTGACATACTCTGACACTCTCTATCACTCTCTGACACTCTCCATCACTCTCTGAAACTCTCTGACGCTCTCAGACACTCTCTGACACTCTCTCCCACTCTCTGACACTCTGACATTCTCTATCACTCTCCGACTCTCTCCATTGCTCTCTGAAACTCTCTGACGCTCTCAGACACTCTCTGACACTCTCTGAAACTCTGACACTCTCCATCACTCTCAGATACTCTCTGACACTCTCAGACACTCTCTGACACTCTCTGACACTCTCTGACAATCTCTGACACTCTCTGACACTCTCGGACAATCTCTGACACTCTCTGACACTCTTTGACTCTCTCTAACACTCTCTGACACTCTCTATCACTCTCTGACACTCTCTGACACTCTCAGACACTCGCAGATACACTATGACACGCTCTGACACTCTCAGACACTCTCTGACAATCTCTATCACTCTCTGACAATCTCTGACAATCTCTGACGCTCTCAGACACACTCTATCACTCTCTGACACTCTCTGACACTCTCTGACACTCTCTGTCACTCTCAGGCACTCTCTGACACTCTCTGACAATCTCTGACACTCACAGACACACTATATCACTCTCTGACACTCTCTGACTCTCTCTATCACTCTCTGACACTCTCTGACACTCTCTGACACTCTCTATCACTCTCTGACACTCTCTATCTCTCTCTGACACACTCTATCACTCTCTGACAGTCTCTGACAATCACTATCACTCTCTGACAATCTCTGACACTCTCTATCACTCTCTGACACTCTCAGACACTCTCTGACACTCTCAGACACTCTCAGACACTCTCTGACACTCTCAGACACTCTCTCTCACTCTCTGACACTCTCTGACACTCTCAGACACTCTCTTATAATCTCAGACACTATCTGACACTCTGCGACACTCTCTGACACTCTCTGACACACTCCAACACTCTCTATCACTCTCTGAGACTCTCCATCACTCTCTGAAACTCTCTGACTTTCTCCATCACTCTCTGACACTCTCTGTCACTCTCAGACACTCTCAGACACTCTCAGACACTCTCTGAAACTCTCTATCCCTCTCTGACACTCTCAGACAATCTCTGACACTCTCAGACATTCTCTATAACTATCTGACACTGTCAGACACTCTCTATCACTCTCTATCACTCTCTGACACTCTCTGACACTCTCTATCACTCTCTGAAACTCTCTGACTATCTCTATCACTCTCTGACACTCTCTGACACTCTCTATCACTCTCTGACACTCTCTGACAGTCTATATCACTCTCTGACACTCTCTATTACTCACTGACACTCTTAGACACTCTCTATTACTCTCTGACACTCTCTGACTCTCTCTATCACTCTCTGAAACCCTCTATTACTCTCTGACACTCTCTGACATACTCTGACACTCTCTATCACTCTCTGACACTCTCCATCACTCTCTGAAACACTCTGACGCTCTCAGACACTCTCTGACACTCTCTGACACTCTCTGACACTCTCTGACACTCTCTGACAATCTCTGACACTCTCTGACACTCTCTGACAATCTCTGACACTCTCTGACACTCTCTACCACTCTCTGACACTCTCATACATTCTCTCTCACTCTCCGACTCTCTCCATTGCTCTCTGAAACTCTCTGACGCTCTCAGACACTCTCTGACACTCTCTGAAACTCTGACACTCTCTGACACTCTCTGACACTCTCTGACACTCTTTGACTCTCTCTATCACTCTCTGACACTCTCTATCACTCTCTGACACTCTCTGACACTCTCAGACACTCTCAGATACTCTCTGACACTCTCTGACACTCTCAGACACTCTCTGACAATCTCTATCACTCTCTGACAATCTCTGACAATCTCTGACACTCTCAGACACACTCTACCACTCTCTGACACTCTCTGACACTCTCTATCACTCTCTGACACTCTCTGACAATCTCTGACACTCTCAGACACACTCTATCACTCTCTGACACTCTCTTACACTCTCTATCACTCTCTGACACTCTCTGACACTCTCTGACAATCTCTGACACTCTCAGACACACTCTTTCACTCTCTGACACTCTCTGACACTCTCAATTACTCGCTGACAATCTCTGACACTCTCAGACACTCTCTATCACTCTCTGACACTCTCAGAAACTCTCTATCACTCTCTGACACACTCTATCACTCTCTGACAGTCTCAGACAATCACTATCACTCTCTGACACTCTCTGACAATCTCTGACACTCTCAGACACACTCTTTCACTCTCTGACATTCTCTGACACTCTCTATCACTCTCTGACACTCTCTGACACTCTCAATTACTCGCTGACAATCTCTGACACTCTCAGACACTCTCTGTCACTCTCTGACACTCTCTGACACTCTCTGACACTCTCTGACACTCTCTGACACTCTCAGACAGTCTCTCTCACTCTCTGAACCTCTCTGACACACTCAGACACTCTCTATTACTCTCTGAAACTCTCTGACACTCTCAGACACACTCTTATAATCTCAGACACTATCTGACACTCTGCGACACTCTCTGACACTCTCTGACACACTCCAACACTCTCTATCATTCTCTGAAACTCTCTGACTTTCTCCATCACTCTCTGACACTCTCTATCACTCTCAGACACTCTCAGACACTCTCTGAAACTCTCTATCACTCTCTGACACTCTCAGACAATCTCTGACACTCTGAGACATTCTCTATAACTATCTGACACTCTCAGACACTCTCTATCACTCTCTATCACTCTCTGACACTCTCTATCACTCTCTGAAACTCTCTGACTATCTCTATCACTCTCTAACACTCTCTGACACTCTCTATCACTCTCTGACACTCTGTGACAGTCTATATCACTCTCTGACACTCTCTATTACTCACTGACACTCTCAGACACTCTCTATTACTCTCTGACACTCTCTGACGCTCTCTACCACTCTCTGACACCCTCTATTACTCTCTGACAATCTCTGACATACTCTGACACTCTCTATCACTCTCTGACACTCTGCATCACTCTCTGAAACTCTCTGACGCTCTCAGACACTCTCTGACACTCTCTACCACTCTCTGACACTCTCAGACATTCTCTATCACTCTCCGACTCTCTCCATTGCTCTCTGAAACTCTCTGACGCTCTCAGACACTCTCTGACACTCTCTGAAACTCTGACACTCTCCATCACTCTCAGATACTCTCTGACACTCTCAGACACTCTCTGACACTCTCTGACACTCTCTGACACTCTCTGACACTGTCTGACAATCTCTGACACTCTCTGACACTCTCGGACAATCTCTGACACTCTCTGACATTCTTTGACTCTCTCTATCACTCTCTGACACTCTCTATCACTCTCTGACACTCTCTGACACTCTCAGACACTCTCAGATACACTCTGACATTCTCTGACACTCTCAGACACTCTCTGACAATCTCTATCACTCTCTGACAATCTCTGACACTCTCAGACACACTCTATCACTCTCTGACACTCTCTGACACTCTCTGACACTCTCTGTCACTCTCTGACACTCTCAGACACTCTCTGACACTCTCTGACAATCTCTGACACTCTCAGACACACTATATCACTCTCTGACACTCTCTGACACTCTCTATCACTCTCTGACACTCTCTGACACTCTCTGACACTCTCTATCACTCTCTGACACTCTCTATCACTCTCTGACACACTCTATCACTCTCTGACAGTCTCTGACAATCACTATCACTCTCTGACAATCTCTGACACTCTCTATCACTCTCTGACACTCTCAGACACTTTCTGACACTCTCAGACACTCTCAGACACTCTCTGACACTCTCAGACACTCTCTCTCACTCTCTGACACTCTCTGACACTCTCAGACACTCTCTTATAATCTCAGACACTATCTGACACTCTGCGACACTCTCTGACACTCTCTGACACTCTCCATCACTCTCTGAAACTATCTGACTTTCTCCATCACTCTCTGACACTCTCTGTCACTCTCAGACACTCTCAGACACTCTCAGACACTCTCTGAAACTCTCTATCACTCTCTGACACTCTCTATCACTCTCAGACACTCTCAGACATTCTCTATAACTATCTGACACTGTCAGACACTCTCTATCACTCTCTATCACTCTCTGACACTCTCTGACACTCTCTATCACTCTCTGAAACTCTCTGACTATCTCTATCACTCTCTGACACTCTCTGACACTCTCTATCACTCTCTGACACTCTCTGACAGTCTATATCACTCTCTGACACTCTCTATTACTCACTGACACTCTCAGACACTCTCTATTACTCTCTGACACTCTCTGACACTCTCTATCACTCTCTGACACCCTCTATTACTCTCTGACACTCTCTGACATACTCTGACACTCTCTATCACTCTCTGACACTCTCCATCACTCTCTGAAACTCTCTGACGCTCTCAGACACTCTCTGACACTCTCTGACACTCTCTACCACTCTCTGACACTCTCAGACATTCTCTATCACTCTCCGACTCTCTCCATTGCTCTCTGAAACTCTCTGACGCTCTCAGACACTCTCTGACACTCTCTGAAACTCTGACACTCTCCATCACTCTCAGATACTCTCTGACACTCTCAGACACTCTCAGACACTCTCTGACACTCTCTGACACTCTCTGACACTCTCAGACACTCTCAGATACTCTCTATCACTCTCTGACAATCTCTGACAATCTCTGACACTCTCAGACACACTCTATCACTCTCTGACACTCTCTGACACTCTCTGACACTCTCTATCACTCTCTGACACTCTCAGACACTCTCAGACACTCTCTGAAACTCTCTCTCACTCTCTGACACTCTCAGACAATCTCTGACACTCTCAGACATTCTCTATAACTATTTGACACTGTCAGACACTCTCTATCACTCTCTATCACTCTCTGACACTCTCTGACACTCTCTATCACTCTCTGAAACTCTCTGAATATCTCTATCACTCTCTGACACTCTCTGACACTCTCTATCACTCTCTGACACCCTCTATTACTCTCTGACAATCTCTGACATACTCTGACACTGTCTATCACTCTCTGACACTCTCCATCACTCTCTGAAACTCTCTGACGCTCTCAGACACTCTCTGACACTCTCTACCACTCTCTGACACTCTCAGACATTCTCTATCACTCTCCGACTCTCTCCATTGCTCTCTGAAACTCTCTGACGCTCTCAGACGCTCTCTGACACTCTCTGAAACTCTGACACTCTCCATCACTCTCAGATACTCTCTGACACTCTCAGACACTCTCTGACACTCTCTCACACTCTCTGACAATCTCTGACACTCTCTGACACTCTCGGACACTCTCTGACACTCTCTGACATTCTTTCACTCTCTCTATCACTCTCTGACACTCTCTATCACTCTCTGACACTCTCTGACACTCTCAGACACTCTCAGATACACTCTGACACTCTCTGACACTCTCAGACACTCTCTGACAATCTCTATCACTCTCTGACAATCTCTGACACTCTCAGACACACTCTATCACTCTCTGACACTCTCTGACACTCTCTGACACTCTCTGTCACTCTCTGACACTCTCAGACACTCTCTGACACTCTCTGACAATCTCTGACACTCTCAGACACACTATATCACTCTCTGACACTCTCTGACACTCTCTATCACTCTCTGACGCTCTCTGACACTCTCTGACACTCTCTGACACTCTCTATCACTCTCTGACACTCTCTATCACTCTCTGACACACTCTATCACTCTCTGACAGTCTCTGACAATCACTATCACTCTCTGACAATCTCTGACACTTTCTATCACTCTCTGACACTCTCAGACACTCTCTGACACTCTCAGACACTCTCAGACACTCTCTGACACTCTCAGACACACTCTCTCACTCTCTGACCTCTCTGACACTCTCAGACACTCTCTTATAATCTCAGACACTATCTGACACTCTGCGACACTCTCTGACACTCTCTGACACACTCCAACACACTCCATCACTCTCTGACACTCTCCATCACTCTCTGAAACTCTCTGACTTTCTCCATCACTCTCTGACACTCTCTGTTACTCTCAGACACTCTCAGACACTCTCTGAAACTCTCTATCACTCTCTGACACTCTCAGACAATCTCTGACACTCTCAGACATTCTCTATAACTATCTGACACTGTCGGACACTCTCCATCACTCTCTATCACTCTCTGACACTCTCTATCACTCTCTGAAAATCTCTGACTATCTCTATCACTCTCTGACACTCTCTGACACTCTCTATCACTCTCTGACACTCTCTGACAGTCTATATCACTCTCTGACACTCTCTATTACTCACTGACACTCTCAGACACTCTCTATTACTCTCTGACACTCTCTGACACTCTCTATCACTCGCTGACACCCTCTATTACTCTCTGACACTCTCTGACATACTCTGACACTCTCTATCACTCTCTGACACTCTCCATCACTCTCTGAAACTCTCTGACGCTCTCAGACACTCTCTGACACTCTCTGAAACTCTGACACTCTCCATCACTCTCAGATACTCTCTGACACTCTCAGACACTCTCAGACACTCTCTGACACTCTCTGACACTCTCTGACAATCTCTGACACTCTCTGACACACTCTGACATTCTCTGACACTCTCTGACACTCTTTGACTCTCTCTATCACTCTCTGACACTCTCTATCACTCTCTGACACTCTCTGACACTCTCAGACACTCTCAGATACTCTCTGACACTCTCTGACACTCACAGACACTCTCTGACAATCTCTATCACTCTCTGACAATCTCTGACAATCTCTGACACTCTCAGACACACACTATCACTCTCTGACACTCTCTGACACTCTCTGACACTCTCTATCGCTCTCTGACATTCTCAGACACTCTCAGACACTCTCTGAAACTCTCGATCACTCTCTGACACTCTCAGACAATCTCTGACACTCTCAGACATTCTCTATAACTATCTGACAGTGTCAGACACTCTCTATCACTCTCTATCACTCTCTGACACTCTCTGACACACTCTATCACTCTCTGAAACTCTCTGACTATCTCTATCACTCTCTGACACTCTCTGACACTCTCTATCACTCTCTGACACTCTCTGACAGTCTATATCACTCTCTGACACTCTCTATTACTCACTGACACTCTCAGACACTCTCTATTACTCTCTGACACTCTCTGACACTCTCTATCACTCTCTGACACCCTCTGTTACTCTCTGACACTCTCTGACATACTCTGACACTCTCTATCACTCTCTGACACTCTCCATCAATCTCTGAAACTCTCTGACGCTCTCAGACACTCTCTGACACTCTCAGACAATCTCTATCACTCTCCGACTCTCTCCATTGCTCTCTGAAACTCTCTGACACTCTCAGACACTCTCAGACACTCTCTGACACTCTCTGACACTCTCTGACAATCTCTGACACTCTCTGACACTCTCTGACACTCTTTGACTCTCTCTATCACTCTCTGACACTCTCTATCACTCTCTGACACTCTCTGACACTCTCAGACACTCTCAGATACTCTCTGACACTCTCTGACACTCTCAGACACTCTCTGACAATCTCTATCACTCTCTGACCATCTCTGACAATCCCTGACACTCTCAGACACACTCTATCACTCTCTGACACTCTCTGACACTCTCTGACACTCTCTGACACTCTCTGACACTCTCTATCACTCTCTGACACTCTCTGACAATCTCTGACACTCTCAGACACACTATATCACTCTCTGACACTCTCTGACACTCTCTGACACCCTCTATCACTCTCTGACACTCTCTATCACTCTCTGACACACTCTATCATTCTCTGACAGTCTCTGACAATCACTATCACTCTCTGACAATCTCTGACACTATCTATCACTCTCTGACACTCTCTGACACTCTCATATACTCTCAGACACTCTCTGACACTCTCAGACACTCTCTCTCACTCTCTGACCCTCTCTGACTCTCTCAGACACTCTCTATTACTCTCTGACACTCTCTGACACTCTCTATTACTCTCTGACACACTCTGTCACTCTCTGACACTCTCTGACACTCTCTTATAATCTCAGACAATATCTGACACTCTGCGACACTCTCTGACACACTCCAACACTCTCTATCACTCTCTGACACTCTCCATCACTCTCTGAAACTCTCTGACAATCTCAGATACTCTCTGACACTCTCTGACACTATCTGACACACTCCATCACTCTCAGACACTCTCAGACACTCTCTATCACTCTCTGACACTCGCAGATTTCTCCATCACTCTCTGACACTCTCTATCACTCTCAGACACTCTCAGACACTCTCTGAAACTCTCTATCACTCTCTGACACACTCTGACACTCTCTGACACTCTCTATCACTCTCTGAAACTCTCTGACTATCTCTATCACTCTCTGACACTCTCTGACACTCTCTATCACTCTCTGACACTCTCTGACAATCTATATCACACTGTGACACTCTCTATTACTCACTGACACTCTCAGACACTCTCTATTACTCTCTGACACTCTCTGACACTCTCTATCACTCTCTGACACTCTCTATCACTCTCTGACAATCTATATCACACTCTGACACTCTCTATTACTCACTGACACACTCAGATACTCTCTATTACACTCTGACACTCTCTGACACTCTCAGACACTCTCTTATTATCTCAGACACTATCTGACACTCTGCGACACTCTCTGACACTCTCTGACACACTCCAACACTCTCTATCACTCTCTGACACTCTCCATCACTCTCTGAAACTCTCTGACTTTCTCCATCACTCTCTGCCACTCTCTATCACTCTCAGACACTCTCTGAAACTCTCTATCTCTCTCTGACACTCTCAGACAATCTCTGACACTCTCTGACACTCTCTATCACTCTCTGACACTCTCTGACAGTCTATATCACTCTCTGACACTCTCTATTACTCACTGACACTCTCAGACACTCTCTATTACTCTCTGACACTCTCTGACACTCTCTATCACTCTCTGACACCCTCTATTACTCTCTGACACTCTCTGACATACTCTGACACTCTCTATCACTCTCTGACACTCTCCATCACTCTCTGAAACTCTCTGACGCTCTCAGACACTCTCTGACACTCTCTGACACTCTCTACCACTCTCTGACACTCTCAGACATTCTCTATCACTCTCCGACTCTCTCCATTGCTCTCTGAAACTCTCTGACGCTCTCAGACACTCTCTGACACTCTCTGACAATCTCTGACACTCTCTGACACTCTCTGACATTCTTTGACTCTCTCTATCACTCTCTGACACTCTCTATCACTCTCTGACACTCTCTGACACACTCAGACACTCTCAGATACTCTCTGACACTCTCTGACACTCTCAGACACTCTCTGACAATCTCTATCACTCTCTGACAATCTCTGACAATCTCTGACACTCTCAGACACACACTATCACTCTCTGACACTCTCTGACACTCTCTGACACTCTCTATCGCTCTCTGACACTCTCAGACACTCTCAGACACTCTCTGAAACTCTCGATCACTCTCTGACACTCTCAGACAATCTCTGACACTCTCAGACATTCTCTATAACTATCTGACAGTGTCAGACACTCTCTATCACTCTCTATCACTCTCTGACACTCTCTGACACACTCTATCACTCTCTGAAACTCTCTGACTATCTCTATCACTCTCTGACACTCTCTGACACTCTCTATCACTCTCTGACACTCTCTGACAGTCTATATCACTCTCTGACACTCTCTATTACTCACTGACACTCTCAGACACTCTCTATTACTCTCTGACACTCTCTGACACTCTCTATCACTCTCTGACACCCTCTGTTACTCTCTGACACTCTCTGACATACTCTGACACTCTCTATCACTCTCTGACACTCTCCATCAATCTCTGAAACTCTCTGACGCTCTCAGACACTCTCTGACACTCTCAGACAATCTCTATCACTCTCCGACTCTCTCCATTGCTCTCTGAAACTCTCTGACACTCTCAGACACTCTCAGACACTCTCTGACACTCTCTGACACTCTCTGACAATCTCTGACACTCTCTGACACTCTCTGACACTCTTTGACTCTCTCTATCACTCTCTGACACTCTCTATCACTCTCTGACACTCTCTGACACTCTCAGACACTCTCAGATACTCTCTGACACTCTCTGACACTCTCAGACACTCTCTGACAATCTCTATCACTCTCTGACCATCTCTGACAATCCCTGACACTCTCAGACACACTCTATCACTCTCTGACACTCTCTGACACTCTCTGACACTCTCTGACACTCTCTGACACTCTCTATCACTCTCTGACACTCTCTGACAATCTCTGACACTCTCAGACACACTATATCACTCTCTGACACTCTCTGACACTCTCTGACACCCTCTATCACTCTCTGACACTCTCTATCACTCTCTGACACACTCTATCATTCTCTGACAGTCTCTGACAATCACTATCACTCTCTGACAATCTCTGACACTATCTATCACTCTCTGACACTCTCTGACACTCTCATATACTCTCAGACACTCTCTGACACTCTCAGACACTCTCTCTCACTCTCTGACCCTCTCTGACTCTCTCAGACACTCTCTATTACTCTCTGACACTCTCTGACACTCTCTATTACTCTCTGACACACTCTGTCACTCTCTGACACTCTCTGACACTCTCTTATAATCTCAGACAATATCTGACACTCTGCGACACTCTCTGACACACTCCAACACTCTCTATCACTCTCTGACACTCTCCATCACTCTCTGAAACTCTCTGACAATCTCAGATACTCTCTGACACTCTCTGACACTATCTGACACACTCCATCACTCTCAGACACTCTCAGACACTCTCTATCACTCTCTGACACTCGCAGATTTCTCCATCACTCTCTGACACTCTCTATCACTCTCAGACACTCTCAGACACTCTCTGAAACTCTCTATCACTCTCTGACACACTCTGACACTCTCTGACACTCTCTATCACTCTCTGAAACTCTCTGACTATCTCTATCACTCTCTGACACTCTCTGACACTCTCTATCACTCTCTGACACTCTCTGACAATCTATATCACACTGTGACACTCTCTATTACTCACTGACACTCTCAGACACTCTCTATTACTCTCTGACACTCTCTGACACTCTCTATCACTCTCTGACACTCTCTATCACTCTCTGACAATCTATATCACACTCTGACACTCTCTATTACTCACTGACACACTCAGATACTCTCTATTACACTCTGACACTCTCTGACACTCTCAGACACTCTCTTATTATCTCAGACACTATCTGACACTCTGCGACACTCTCTGACACTCTCTGACACACTCCAACACTCTCTATCACTCTCTGACACTCTCCATCACTCTCTGAAACTCTCTGACTTTCTCCATCACTCTCTGCCACTCTCTATCACTCTCAGACACTCTCTGAAACTCTCTATCTCTCTCTGACACTCTCAGACAATCTCTGACACTCTCTGACACTCTCTATCACTCTCTGACACTCTCTGACAGTCTATATCACTCTCTGACACTCTCTATTACTCACTGACACTCTCAGACACTCTCTATTACTCTCTGACACTCTCTGACACTCTCTATCACTCTCTGACACCCTCTATTACTCTCTGACACTCTCTGACATACTCTGACACTCTCTATCACTCTCTGACACTCTCCATCACTCTCTGAAACTCTCTGACGCTCTCAGACACTCTCTGACACTCTCTGACACTCTCTACCACTCTCTGACACTCTCAGACATTCTCTATCACTCTCCGACTCTCTCCATTGCTCTCTGAAACTCTCTGACGCTCTCAGACACTCTCTGACACTCTCTGACAATCTCTGACACTCTCTGACACTCTCTGACATTCTTTGACTCTCTCTATCACTCTCTGACACTCTCTATCACTCTCTGACACTCTCTGACACACTCAGACACTCTCAGATACTCTCTGACACTCTCTGACACTCTCAGACACTCTCTGACAATCTCTATCACTCTCTGACAATCTCTGACAATCTCTGACACTCTCAGACACACACTATCACTCTCTGACACTCTCTGACACTCTCTGACACTCTCTATCGCTCTCTGACACTCTCAGACACTCTCAGACACTCTCTGAAACTCTCGATCACTCTCTGACACTCTCAGACAATCTCTGACACTCTCAGACATTCTCTATAACTATCTGACAGTGTCAGACACTCTCTATCACTCTCTATCACTCTCTGACACTCTCTGACACACTCTATCACTCTCTGAAACTCTCTGACTATCTCTATCACTCTCTGACACTCTCTGACACTCTCTATCACTCTCTGACACTCTCTGACAGTCTATATCACTCTCTGACACTCTCTATTACTCACTGACACTCTCAGACACTCTCTATTACTCTCTGACACTCTCTGACACTCTCTATCACTCTCTGACACCCTCTGTTACTCTCTGACACTCTCTGACATACTCTGACACTCTCTATCACTCTCTGACACTCTCCATCAATCTCTGAAACTCTCTGACGCTCTCAGACACTCTCTGACACTCTCAGACAATCTCTATCACTCTCCGACTCTCTCCATTGCTCTCTGAAACTCTCTGACACTCTCAGACACTCTCAGACACTCTCTGACACTCTCTGACACTCTCTGACAATCTCTGACACTCTCTGACACTCTCTGACACTCTTTGACTCTCTCTATCACTCTCTGACACTCTCTATCACTCTCTGACACTCTCTGACACTCTCAGACACTCTCAGATACTCTCTGACACTCTCTGACACTCTCAGACACTCTCTGACAATCTCTATCACTCTCTGACCATCTCTGACAATCCCTGACACTCTCAGACACACTCTATCACTCTCTGACACTCTCTGACACTCTCTGACACTCTCTGACACTCTCTGACACTCTCTATCACTCTCTGACACTCTCTGACAATCTCTGACACTCTCAGACACACTATATCACTCTCTGACACTCTCTGACACTCTCTGACACCCTCTATCACTCTCTGACACTCTCTATCACTCTCTGACACACTCTATCATTCTCTGACAGTCTCTGACAATCACTATCACTCTCTGACAATCTCTGACACTATCTATCACTCTCTGACACTCTCTGACACTCTCATATACTCTCAGACACTCTCTGACACTCTCAGACACTCTCTCTCACTCTCTGACCCTCTCTGACTCTCTCAGACACTCTCTATTACTCTCTGACACTCTCTGACACTCTCTATTACTCTCTGACACACTCTGTCACTCTCTGACACTCTCTGACACTCTCTTATAATCTCAGACAATATCTGACACTCTGCGACACTCTCTGACACACTCCAACACTCTCTATCACTCTCTGACACTCTCCATCACTCTCTGAAACTCTCTGACAATCTCAGATACTCTCTGACACTCTCTGACACTATCTGACACACTCCATCACTCTCAGACACTCTCAGACACTCTATCACTCTCTGACACTCGCAGATTTCTCCATCACTCTCTGACACTCTCTATCACTCTCAGACACTCTCAGACACTCTCTGAAACTCTCTATCACTCTCTGACACACTCTGACACTCTCTGACACTCTCTATCACTCTCTGAAACTCTCTGACTATCTCTATCACTCTCTGACACTCTCTGACACTCTCTATCACTCTCTGACACTCTCTGACAATCTATATCACACTGTGACACTCTCTATTACTCACTGACACTCTCAGACACTCTCTATTACTCTCTGACACTCTCTGACACTCTCTATCACTCTCTGACACTCTCTATCACTCTCTGACAATCTATATCACACTCTGACACTCTCTATTACTCACTGACACACTCAGATACTCTCTATTACACTCTGACACTCTCTGACACTCTCAGACACTCTCTTATAATCTCAGACACTATCTGACACTCTGCGACACTCTCTGACACTCTCTGACACACTCCAACACTCTCTATCACTCTCTGACACTCTCCATCACTCTCTGAAACTCTCTGACTTTCTCCATCACTCTCTGCCACTCTCTATCACTCTCAGACACTCTCTGAAACTCTCTATCTCTCTCTGACACTCTCAGACAATCTCTGACACTCTCTGACACTCTCTATCACTCTCTGACACTCTCTGACAGTCTATATCACTCTCTGACACTCTCTATTACTCACTGACACTCTCAGACACTCTCTATTACTCTCTGACACTCTCTGACACTCTCTATCACTCTCTGACACCCTCTATTACTCTCTGACACTCTCTGACATACTCTGACACTCTCTATCACTCTCTGACACTCTCCATCACTCTCTGAAACTCTCTGACGCTCTCAGACACTCTCTGACACTCTCTGACACTCTCTACCACTCTCTGACACTCTCAGACATTCTCTATCACTCTCCGACTCTCTCCATTGCTCTCTGAAACTCTCTGACGCTCTCAGACACTCTCTGACACTCTCTGACAATCTCTGACACTCTCTGACACTCTCTGACATTCTTTGACTCTCTCTATCACTCTCTGACACTCTCTATCACTCTCTGACACTCTCTGACACACTCAGACACTCTCAGATACTCTCTGACACTCTCTGACACTCTCAGACACTCTCTGACAATCTCTATCACTCTCTGACAATCTCTGACAATCTCTGACACTCTCAGACACACTCTGTCACTCTCTGACACTCTGTGACACTCTCTATCACTCTCTGACACTCTCTGACACTCTCTGACACTCTCTGACAATCTCTGACACTCTCAGAAACACTCTATCACTCTCTGACACTCTCTGACACTCTCTATCACTCTCTGACACTCTCTGACACTCTCTGACACTCTCTATCACTCCCTGACACTCTATATCACTCTCTGACACACTCTATCACTCTCTGACAGTCTCTGACAATCACTATCACTCTCTGACAATCTCTGACACTCTCTATCACTCTCTGACACTCTCAGACACTCACTGACACTCTCAGACACTCTCTGACACTCTCAGACACTCTCTATTACTCTCTGACACTCTCTATTACTCTCTGACACACTCTGTCACTCTCTGACACTCTCTGACACTCTCTTATAATCTCAGACACTATCTGACACTCTGCGACACTCTCTGACACTCTCTGACACACTCCAACACTCTCTATCACTCTCTGACACTCTCCATCACTCTCTGAAACTCTCTGACAATCTCAGATACTCTCTGACACTCTCTGACACTCTCCATCACTCTCAGACACTCTCAGACACTCTATCACTCTCTGACACTCTCAGATTTCTGCATCACTCTCTGACACTCTCTATCACTCTCAGACACTCTCAGAAACTCTCTGAAACTCTCTATCACTCTCTGACACTCTCAGACAATCTCTGACACTCTCAGACATTCTCTATAACTATCTGACACTCTCAGACACTCTCTATCACTCTCTGAAACTCTCTGACTATCTCTATCACTCTCTGACACTCTCTGACACTCTCTATCACTCTCTGACACTCTCTGACAATCTATATCACACTCTGACACTCTCTATTACTCACTGACACTCTCAGACACTCTCGATTACTCTCTGACACTCTCTGACACTCTCTATCACTCTCTGACACTCTCTGACACTCTCTGACACTCGCTGACACTCTCTGACAATCTCTGACACTCTCAGACACACTCTATCACTCTCTGACACTCTCTGACACTCTCTATCACTCTCTGACACTCTCAGACGCTCTCTGACACTCTCAGACGCTCTCTGACACTCTCTGACACTCTCTGACACTCTCTGACACTCTCTGACACCCTCTATCACTCTCTGACACTCTCTATCACTCTCTGACACACTCTATCACTCTCTGACAGTCTCTGACAATCACTATCACTCTCTGACAATCTCTGACACTATCTATCACTCTCTGACACTCTCTGACACTCTCATATACTCTCAGACACTCTCTGACACTCTCAGACACTCTCTCTCACACTCTGACCCTCTCTGACTCTCTCAGACACTCTCTATTACTCTCTGACACTCTCTGACACTCTCTATTACTCTCTGACACACTCTGTCACTCTCTGACACTCTCTGACACTCTCTTATAATCTCAGACAATATCTGACACTCTGCGACACTCTCTGACACACTCCAACACTCTCTATCACTCTCTGACACTCTCCATCACTCTCTGAAACTCTCTGACAATCTCAGATACTCTCTGACACTCTCTGACACTATCTGACACACTCCATCACTCTCAGACACTCTCAGACACTCTCTATCACTCTCTGACAATCGCAGATTTCTCCATCACTCTCTGACACTCTCTATCACTCTCAGACACTCTCAGACACTCTCTGAAACTCTCTATCACTCT
The DNA here is from genome assembly GCF_036365525.1 of Heterodontus francisci. Classification (NCBI taxonomy): domain Eukaryota; kingdom Metazoa; phylum Chordata; class Chondrichthyes; order Heterodontiformes; family Heterodontidae; genus Heterodontus; species Heterodontus francisci. The sequence goes on along the minus strand of NW_027140547.1, from coordinate 148,136 downwards.
CTGACACACTCTGACACTCTCTGACACTCTCTATCACTCTCTGAAACTCTCTGACTATCTCTATCACTCTCTGACACTCTCTGACACTCTCTATCACTCTCTGACACTCTCTGACAATCTATATCACACTGTGACACTCTCTATTACTCACTGACACTCTCAGACACTCTCTATTACTCTCTGACACTCTCTGACACTCTCTATCACTCTCTGACACTCTCTGACACTCTCTATCACTCTCTGACAATCTATATCACACTCTGACACTCTCTATTACTCACTGACACACTCAGATACTCTCTATTACACTTTGACACTCTCTGACACTCTCAGACACTCTCTTATAATCTCAGACACTATCTGACACTCTGCGACACTCTCTGACACTCTCTGACACACTCCAACACTCTCTATCACTCTCTGACACTCTCCATCACTCTCTGAAACTCTCTGACTTTCTCCATCACTCTCTGCCACTCTCTATCACTCTCAGACACTCTCTGAAACTCTCTATCTCTCTCTGACACTCTCAGACAATCTCTGACACTCTCTGACACTCTCTATCACTCTCTGACACTCTCTGACAGTCTATATCACTCTCTGACACTCTCTATTACTCACTGACACTCTCAGACACTCTCTATTACTCTCTGACACTCTCTGACACTCTCTATCACTCTCTGACACCCTCTATTACTCTCTGACACTCTCTGACATACTCTGACACTCTCTATCACTCTCTGACACTCTCCATCACTCTCTGAAACTCTCTGACGCTCTCAGACACTCTCTGACACTCTCTGACACTCTCTACCACTCTCTGACACTCTCAGACATTCTCTATCACTCTCCGACTCTCTCCATTGCTCTCTGAAACTCTCTGACGCTCTCAGACACTCTCTGACACTCTCTGACAATCTCTGACACTCTCTGACACTCTCTGACACTCTCTGACATTCTTTGACTCTCTCTATCACTCTCTGACACTCTCTATCACTCTCTGACACTCTCTGACACACTCAGACACTCTCAGATACTCTCTGACACTCTCTGACACTCTCAGACACTCTCTGACAATCTCTATCACTCTCTGACAATCTCTGACAATCTCTGACACTCTCAGACACACTCTGTCACTCTCTGACACTCTGTGACACTCTCTATCACTCTCTGACACTCTCTGACACTCTCTGACACTCTCTGACAATCTCTGACACTCTCAGAAACACTCTATCATTCTCTGACACTCTCTGACACTCTCTATCACTCTCTGACACTCTCTGACACTCTCTGACACTCTCTATCACTCCCTGACACTCTATATCACTCTCTGACACACTCTATCACTCTCTGACAGTCTCTGACAATCACTATCACTCTCTGACAATCTCTGACACTCTCTATCACTCTCTGACACTCTCAGACACTCACTGACACTCTCAGACACTCTCTGACACTCTCAGACACTCTCTATTACTCTCTGACACTCTCTGACACTCTCTATTACTCTCTGACACACTCTGTCACTCTCTGACACTCTCTGACACTCTCTTATAATCTCAGACACTATCTGACACTCTGCGACACTCTCTGACACTCTCTGACACACTCCAACACTCTCTATCACTCTCTGACACTCTCCATCACTCTCTGAAACTCTCTGACAATCTCAGATACTCTCTGACACTCTCTGACACTCTCCATCACTCTCAGACACTCTCAGACACTCTATCACTCTCTGACACTCTCAGATTTCTGCATCACTCTCTGACACTCTCTGACACTCTCTATCACTCTCAGACACTCTCAGAAACTCTCTGAAACTCTCTATCACTCTCTGACACTCTCAGACAATCTCTGACACTCTCAGACATTCTCTATAACTATCTGACACTCTCAGACACTCTCTATCACTCTCTGAAACTCTCTGACTATCTCTATCACTCTCTGACACTCTCTGACACTCTCTATCACTCTCTGACACTCTCTGACAATCTATATCACACTCTGACACTCTCTATTACTCACTGACACTCTCAGACACTCTCGATTACTCTCTGACACTCTCTGACACTCTCTATCACTCTCTGACATTCTCTGACACTCTCTGACACTCGCTGACACTCTCTGACAATCTCTGACACTCTCAGACACACTCTATCACTCTCTGACACTCTCTGACACTCTCTATCACTCTCTGACACTCTCAGACGCTCTCTGACACTCTCAGACGCTCTCTGACACTCTCTGACACTCTCTGACACTCTCTATCACTCTCTGACACTCTCAGACGCTCTCTGACACTCTCAGACACTCTCAGACACTCTCTGACACTCTCAGACACTCTCTCTCACTCTCTGACCCTCTCTGACTCTCTCAGACACTCTCTATTACTCTCTGACACTCTCTGACACTCTCGGACACTCTCTATTACTCTCTGACACACTCTGTCACTCTCTGACACTCTCATATAATCTCAGACACTATCTGACACTCTGCGACACTCTCTGACACTCTCTGACACACTCCAACACTCTCTATCACTCTCTGACACTCTCCATCACTCTCTGAAACTCTCTGACGCTCTCAGACACTCTCTGACACTCTCTGACACTCTCTACCAATCTCTGACACTCTCAGACATTCTCTATCACTCTCCGACTCTCTCCATTGCTCTCTGAAACTCTCTGACGCTCTCAGACACTCTCTGACACTCTCTGAAACTCTCTGACACTCTCCATCACTCTCAGATACTCTCTGACATTCTCTATCACTCTCTGACACTCTCAGACACTCTCTATCACTCTCAGACTATCTCTGACACTCTCAGACACTCTCAGACACTCTCTGACACTCTCTGACACTCTCTGACACTCTCTGACACTCTCTGACACTCTTTGACTCTCTCTATCACTCTCTGACACTCTCTGACAATCTATATCACACTCTGACACTCTCTATTACTCACTGACACTCTCAGACACTCTCTATTACTCTCTGACACTCTCTGACACTCTCTATCACTCTCTGACACTCTCTGACACTCTCTGACACTCCCTGACAATCTCTGACACTGTCAGACACACTCTATCACTCTCTGACACTCTCTGACACTCTCTATCACTCTCTGACACTCTCAGACGCTCTCTGACACTCTCAGACACTCTCAGACACTCTCTGACACTCTCAGACACTCTCTCTCACTCTCTGACCCTCTCTGACTCTCTCAGACACTCTCTATTACTCTCTGACACTCTCTGACACTCTCGGAGACTCTCTATTACTCTCTGACAAACTCTGTCACTCTCTGACACTCTCTTATAATCTCAGACACTATCTGACACTCTGCGACACTCTCTGACACTCTCTGACACACTCCAACACTCTCTATCACTCTCTGACACTCTCCATCACTCTCTGAAACTCTCTGACGCTCTCAGACACTCTCTGACACTCTCTGACACTCTCTACCACTCTCTGACACTCTCAGACATTCTCTATCACTCTCCGACTCTCTCCATTGCTCTCGGAAACTCTCTGACGCTCTCAGACACTCTCTGACACTCTCTGAAACTCTCTGACACTCTCCATCACTCTCAGATACTCTCTGACATTCTCTATCACTCTCTGACACTCTCAGACACTCTCTATCACTCTCAGACTATCTCTGACACTCTCTACCACTCTCAGACACTCTCTGACACTCTCTGACACTCTCAGACACTCTCAGATACTCTCTGACACTCTCTGACACTCTCCGACACTCTCTGACAATCTCTATCACTCTCTGACACTCTCTGACACTCTCTGACACTCTCTATCACTCTCTGACACTCTCTATCACTCTCTGACACACTCTATCACTCTCTGACAGTCTCTGACAATCACTATCACTCTCTGACAATCTCTGACACTCTCTATCACTCTCTGACACTCTCAGACACTCTCTGACACTCTCAGACACTCTCTATCACTCTCTGACACTCTCTGACACTCTCAGACACTCTCTCTCACTCTCTGACCCTCTCTGACTCTCTCAGACACTCTCTATTACTCTCTGACACTCTCCTATAATCTCAGACACTATCTGACACTCTGCGACACTCTCTGACACTCTCTGACACACTCCAACACTCTCTATCACTCTCTGACACTCTCCATCTCTCTCTGCAACTCTCTGACGATCTCAGACACTCTCTGACACTCTCTGAAACTCTCTGACACTCTCCATCACTCTCAGATACTCTCTGACATTTTCTATCACTCTCTGACACTCTCAGACACTCTCTGAAACTCTCTGACGATCTCAGATACTCTCTGATACTCTCTGAAACTCTCTGACACTCTCCATCACTCTCAGATACTCTCTGACATTCTCTATCACTCTCAGACACTCTCTATCACTCTCAGACTATCTCTGACACTCTCAGACACTCTCAGACACTCTCTATCACTCTCAGACTATCTCTGACACTCTCAGACACTCTCAGACACTCTCAGACACTCTCTATCACTCTCAGACTATCTCTGACACTCTCAGACACTCTCAGACACTCTCAGACACTCTCTGACACTCTCTATCACTCTCTATCACTCTGAGACCATCTCTGACACTCTCAGACACTCTCAGACACTCTCAGACACTCCCTGACACTCTCTGACACTCTCAGACACTCTCTGACAATCTCTAACACTCTCTGACACTCTCTGACACTCTCTGACACTCTCAGACACTCTCTGACAATCTCTATCACTCTCTGGCAATCTCTGACACTCTCTGACAATCTCTATCACTCTCTGACACTCTCTGACACTCTCAGACACTCTCATACACTCTCAGACACTCTCTGACACTCTCTGACACTCTCTGATACTCTTTGACTCTCTCTATCACTCTCTGACACTCTCTATCACTCTCTGACACTCTCTGACACTCTCAGACACGCTCAGATACTCTCTGACACTCTTTGACTCTCTCTATCACTCTCAGACACTCCCTGACACTCTCTGACACTCTCTGACACTCTCATACACTCTCAGATACTCTCTGACACTCTCTGACACTCAGACTCTCTCTGACAATCTCTATCACTCTCTGACAATCTCTGACAATCTCTGACACTCTCAGACACACTCTATCACTCTCTGACACTCTCTGACACTCTCTGACACTCTCTATCACTCTCTGACACTCTCTGACACTCTCTGACACTCTCTGACAATCTCTGACACTGTCAGACACACTCTATCACTCTCTGACACTCTCTGACACTCTCTATCACTCTCTGACACTCTCAGACGCTCTCTGACACTCTCAGACACTCTCTGACACTCTCAGACACTCTCTCTCACTCTCTGACCCTCTCTGACTCTCTCAGACACTCTCGATTGCTCTCTGACACTCTCAGACACTCTCTATTACTCTCTGACACACTCTGTCACTCTCTGACACTCTCTTATAATCTCAGACACTATCTGACACTCTCTGAAACTCTCTGACACTCTCCATCACTCTCAGATACTCTCTGACATTTTCTATCACTCTCTGACACTCTCAGACACTCTCTGAAACTCTCTGACGATCTCAGACACTCTCTGACACTCTCTGAAACTCTCTGACACTCTCCATCACTCTCAGATACTCTCTGACATTCTCTATCACTCTCAGACACTCTCTATCACTCTCAGACTATCTCTGACACTCTCAGACACTCTCAGACACTCTCTATCACTCTCAGACTATCTCTGACACTCTCAGACACTCTCAGACACTCTCAGACACTCTCTATCACTCTCAGACTATCTCTGACCCTCTCAGACACTCTCAGACACTCTCAGACACTCTCTGACACTCTCTATCACTCTCTATCACTCTGAGACCATCTCTGACACTCTCAGACACTCTCAGACACTCTCAGACACTCTCAGACACTCCCTGACACTCTCTGACACTCTCTGACACTCTCAGACACTCTCTGACAATCTCTAACACTCTCTGACACTCTCTGACACTCTCTGACACTCTCAGACACTCTCTGACAATCTCTATCACTCTCTGGCAATCTCTGACACTCTCTGACAATCTCTATCACTCTCTGACACTCTCTGACACTCTCAGACACTCTCATACACTCTCAGACACTCTCTGACACTCTCTATCACTCTCTGACACTCTCTGACACTCTCAGACACGCTCAGATACTCTCTGACACTCTTTGACTCTCTCTATCACTCTCTGACACTCTCTATCACTCTCTGACACTCTCTGACACTCTCATACACTCTCAGATACTCTCTGACACTCTCTGACACTCAGACTCTCTCTGACAATCTCTATCACTCTCTGACAATCTCTGACAATCTCTGACACTCTCAGACACACTCTATCACTCTCTGACACTCTCTGACACTCTCTGACACTCTCTATCACTCTCTGACACTCTCTGACACTCTCTGACACTCTCTGACACTCTCTGACAATCTCTGACACTGTCAGACACACTCTATCACTCTCTGACACTCTCTGACACTCTCTATCACTCTCTGACACTCTCAGACGCTCTCTGACACTCTCAGACACTCTCTGATACTCTCAGACACTCTCTCTCACTCTCTGACCCTCTCTGACTCTCTCAGACACTCTCGATTGCTCTCTGACACTCTCAGACACTCTCTATTACTCTCTGACACACTCTGTCACTCTCTGACACTCTCTTATAATCTCAGACACTATCTGACACTCTGCGACACTCTCTGACACACTCCAACACTCTCTATCCCTCTCTGACACTCTCCATCACTCTCTGAAACTCTCTGACGCTCTCAGACACTCTCTGACACTCTCTGACACTCTCAGACACTCTCTCTCACTCTCTGACCCTCTCTGACTCTCTCAGACACTCTCTATTACTCTCTGACACTCTCCTATAATCTCAGACACTATCTGACACTCTGCGACACTCTCTGACACTCTCTGACACACTCCAACACTCTCTATCACTCTCTGACACTCTCCATCTCTCTCTGCAACTCTCTGACGATCTCAGACACTCTCTGACACTCTCTGAAACTCTCTGACACTCTCCATCACTCTCAGATACTCTCTGACATTTTCTATCACTCTCTGACACTCTCAGACACTCTCTGAAACTCTCTGACGATCTCAGATACTCTCTGACACTCTCTGAAACTCTCTGACACTCTCCATCACTCTCAGATACTCTCTGACATTCTCTATCACTCTCAGACACTCTCTATCACTCTCAGACTATCTCTGACACTCTCAGACACTCTCAGACACTCTCTATCACTCTCAGACTATCTCTGACACTCTCAGACACTCTCAGACACTCTCAGACACTCTCTATCACTCTCAGACTATCTCTGACACTCTCAGACACTCTCAGACACTCTCAGACACTCTCTGACACTCTCTATCACTCTCTATCACTCTGAGACCATCTCTGACACTCTCAGACACTCTCAGACACTCTCAGACACTCCCTGACACTCTCTGACACTCTCAGACACTCTCTGACAATCTCTAACACTCTCTGACACTCTCTGACACTCTCAGACACTCTCTGACAATCTCTATCACTCTCTGGCAATCTCTGACACTCTCTGACAATCTCTATCACTCTCTGACACTCTCTGACACTCTCAGACACTCTCATACACTCTCAGACACTCTCTGACACTCTCTGACACTCTCTGATACTCTTTGACTCTCTCTATCACTCTCTGACACTCTCTATCACTCTCTGACACTCTCTGACACTCTCAGACACGCTCAGATACTCTCTGACACTCTTTGACTCTCTCTATCACTCTCTGACACTCTCTATCACTCTCTGACACTCTCTGACACTCTCATACACTCTCAGATACTCTCTGACACTCTCTGACACTCAGACTCTCTCTGACAATCTCTATCACTCTCTGACAATCTCTGACAATCTCTGACACTCTCAGACACACTCTATCACTCTCTGACACTCTCTGACACTCTCTGACACTCTCTATCACTCTCTGACACTCTCTGACACTCTCTGACACTCTCTGACACTCTCTGACAATCTCTGACACTGTCAGACACACTCTATCACTCTCTGACACTCTCTGACACTCTCTATCACTCTCTGACACTCTCAGACGCTCTCTGACACTCTCAGACACTCTCTGACACTCTCAGACACTCTCTCTCACTCTCTGACCCTCTCTGACTCTCTCAGACACTCTCGATTGCTCTCTGACACTCTCAGACACTCTCTATTACTCTCTGACACACTCTGTCACTCTCTGACACTCTCTTATAATCTCAGACACTATCTGACACTCTCTGAAACTCTCTGACACTCTCCATCACTCTCAGATACTCTCTGACATTTTCTATCACTCTCTGACACTCTCAGACACTCTCTGAAACTCTCTGACGATCTCAGACACTCTCTGACACTCTCTGAAACTCTCTGACACTCTCCATCACTCTCAGATACTCTCTGACATTCTCTATCACTCTCAGACACTCTCTATCACTCTCAGACTATCTCTGACACTCTCAGACACTCTCAGACACTCTCTATCACTCTCAGACTATCTCTGACACTCTCAGACACTCTCAGACACTCTCAGACACTCTCTATCACTTTCAGACTATCTCTGACCCTCTCAGACACTCTCAGACACTCTCAGACACTCTCTGACACTCTCTATCACTCTCTATCACTCTGAGACCATCTCTGACACTCTCAGACACTCTCAGACACTCTCAGACACTCTCAGACACTCCCTGACACTCTCTGACACTCTCTGACACTCTCAGACACTCTCTGACAATCTCTAACACTCTCTGACACTCTCTGACACTCTCTGACACTCTCAGACACTCTCTGACAATCTCTATCACTCTCTGGCAATCTCTGACACTCTCTGACAATCTCTATCACTCTCTGACACTCTCTGACACTCTCAGACACTCTCATACACTCTCAGACACTCTCTGACACTCTCTGACACTCTCTGATACTCTTTGACTCTCTCTATCACTCTCTGACACTCTCTATCACTCTCTGACACTCTCTGACACTCTCAGACACGCTCAGATACTCTCTGACACTCTTTGACTCTCTCTATCACTCTCTGACACTCTCTATCACTCTCTGACACTCTCTGACACTCTCATACACTCTCAGATACTCTCTGACACTCTCTGACACTCAGACTCTCTCTGACAATCTCTATCACTCTCTGACAATCTCTGACAATCTCTGACACTCTCAGACACACTCTATCACTCTCTGACACTCTCTGACACTCTCTGACACTCTCTATCACTCTCTGACACTCTCTGACACTCTCTGACACTCTCTGACACTCTCTGACAATCTCTGACACTGTCAGACACACTCTATCACTCTCTGACACTCTCTGACACTCTCTATCACTCTCTGACACTCTCAGACGCTCTCTGACACTCTCAGACACTCTCTGATACTCTCAGACACTCTCTCTCACTCTCTGACCCTCTCTGACTCTCTCAGACACTCTCGATTGCTCTCTGACACTCTCAGACACTCTCTATTACTCTCTGACACACTCTGTCACTCTCTGACACTCTCTTATAATCTCAGACACTATCTGACACTCTGCGACACTCTCTGACACACTCCAACACTCTCTATCCCTCTCTGACACTCTCCATCACTCTCTGAAACTCTCTGACGCTCTCAGACACTCTCTGACACTCTCTGACACTCTCAGACACTCTCTCTCACTCTCTGACCCTCTCTGACTCTCTCAGACACTCTCTATTACTCTCTGACACTCTCCTATAATCTCAGACACTATCTGACACTCTGCGACACTCTCTGACACTCTCTGACACACTCCAACACTCTCTATCACTCTCTGACACTCTCCATCTCTCTCTGCAACTCTCTGACGATCTCAGACACTCTCTGACACTCTCTGAAACTCTCTGACACTCTCCATCACTCTCAGATACTCTCTGACATTTTCTATCACTCTCTGACACTCTCAGACACTCTCTGAAACTCTCTGACGATCTCAGATACTCTCTGACACTCTCTGAAACTCTCTGACACTCTCCATCACTCTCAGATACTCTCTGACATTCTCTATCACTCTCAGACACTCTCTATCACTCTCAGACTATCTCTGACACTCTCAGACACTCTCAGACACTCTCTATCACTCTCAGACTATCTCTGACACTCTCAGACACTCTCAGACACTCTCAGACACTCTCTATCACTCTCAGACTATCTCTGACACTCTCAGACACTCTCAGACACTCTCAGACACTCTCTGACACTCTCTATCACTCTCTATCACTCTGAGACCATCTCTGACACTCTCAGACACTCTCAGACACTCTCAGACACTCCCTGACACTCTCTGACACTCTCAGACACTCTCTGACAATCTCTAACACTCTCTGACACTCTCTGACACTCTCAGACACTCTCTGACAATCTCTATCACTCTCTGGCAATCTCTGACACTCTCTGACAATCTCTATCACTCTCTGACACTCTCTGACACTCTCAGACACTCTCATACACTCTCAGACACTCTCTGACACTCTCTGACACTCTCTGATACTCTTTGACTCTCTCTATCACTCTCTGACACTCTCTATCACTCTCTGACACTCTCTGACACTCTCAGACACGCTCAGATACTCTCTGACACTCTTTGACTCTCTCTATCACTCTCTGACACTCTCTATCACTCTCTGACACTCTCTGACACTCTCATACACTCTCAGATACTCTCTGACACTCTCTGACACTCAGACTCTCTCTGACAATCTCTATCACTCTCTGACAATCTCTGACAATCTCTGACACTCTCAGACACACTCTATCACTCTCTGACACTCTCTGACACTCTCTGACACTCTCTATCACTCTCTGACACTCTCTGACACTCTCTGACACTCTCTGACACTCTCTGACAATCTCTGACACTGTCAGACACACTCTATCACTCTCTGACACTCTCTGACACTCTCTATCACTCTCTGACACTCTCAGACGCTCTCTGACACTCTCAGACACTCTCTGACACTCTCAGACACTCTCTCTCACTCTCTGACCCTCTCTGACTCTCTCAGACACTCTCGATTGCTCTCTGACACTCTCAGACACTCTCTATTACTCTCTGACACACTCTGTCACTCTCTGACACTCTCTTATAATCTCAGACACTATCTGACACTCTCTGAAACTCTCTGACACTCTCCATCACTCTCAGATACTCTCTGACATTTTCTATCACTCTCTGACACTCTCAGACACTCTCTGAAACTCTCTGACGATCTCCTATAATCTCAGACACTATCTGACACTCTGCGACACTCTCTGACACTCTCTGACACACTCCAACACTCTCTATCACTCTCTGACACTCTCCATCTCTCTCTGCAACTCTCTGACGATCTCAGACACTCTCTGACACTCTCTGAAACTCTCTGACACTCTCCATCACTCTCAGATACTCTCTGACATTTTCTATCACTCTCTGACACTCTCAGACACTCTCTGAAACTCTCTGACGATCTCAGATACTCTCTGACACTCTCTGAAACTCTCTGACACTCTCCATCACTCTCAGATACTCTCTGACATTCTCTATCACTCTCAGACACTCTCTATCACTCTCAGACTATCTCTGACACTCTCAGACACTCTCAGACACTCTCTATCACTCTCAGACTATCTCTGACACTCTCAGACACTCTCAGACACTCTCAGACACTCTCTATCACTCTCAGACTATCTCTGACACTCTCAGACACTCTCAGACACTCTCAGACACTCTCTGACACTCTCTATCACTCTCTATCACTCTGAGACCATCTCTGACACTCTCAGACACTCTCAGACACTCTCAGACACTCTCAGACACTCCCTGACACTCTCTGACACTCTCAGACACTCTCTGACAATCTCTAACACTCTCTGACACTCTCTGACACTCTCAGACACTCTCTGACAATCTCTATCACTCTCTGGCAATCTCTGACACTCTCTGACAATCTCTATCACTCTCTGACACTCTCTGACACTCTCAGACACTCTCATACACTCTCAGACACTCTCTGACACTCTCTGACACTCTCTGATACTCTTTGACTCTCTCTATCACTCTCTGACACTCTCTATCACTCTCTGACACTCTCTGACACTCTCAGACACGCTCAGATACTCTCTGACACTCTTTGACTCTCTCTATCACTCTCTGACACTCTCTATCACTCTCTGACACTCTCTGACACTCTCATACACTCTCAGATACTCTCTGACACTCTCTGACACTCAGACTCTCTCTGACAATCTCTATCACTCTCTGACAATCTCTGACAATCTCTGACACTCTCAGACACACTCTATCACTCTCTGACACTCTCTGACACTCTCTGACACTCTCTATCACTCTCTGACACTCTCTGACACTCTCTGACACTCTCTGACACTCTCTGACAATCTCTGACACTGTCAGACACACTCTATCACTCTCTGACACTCTCTGACACTCTCTATCACTCTCTGACACTCTCAGACGCTCTCTGACACTCTCAGACACTCTCTGACACTCTCAGACACTCTCTCTCACTCTCTGACCCTCTCTGACTCTCTCAGACACTCTCGATTGCTCTCTGACACTCTCAGACACTCTCTATTACTCTCTGACACACTCTGTCACTCTCTGACACTCTCTTATAATCTCAGACACTATCTGACACTCTCTGAAACTCTCTGACACTCTCCATCACTCTCAGATACTCTCTGACATTTTCTATCACTCTCTGACACTCTCAGACACTCTCTGAAACTCTCTGACGATCTCAGACACTCTCTGACACTCTCTGAAACTCTCTGACACTCTCCATCACTCTCAGATACTCTCTGACATTCTCTATCACTCTCAGACACTCTCTATCACTCTCAGACTATCTCTGACACTCTCAGACACTCTCAGACACTCTCTATCACTCTCAGACTATCTCTGACACTCTCAGACACTCTCAGACACTCTCAGACACTCTCTATCACTCTCAGACTATCTCTGACCCTCTCAGACACTCTCAGACACTCTCAGACACTCTCAGACACTCCCTGACACTCTCTGACACTCTCAGACACTCTCTGACAATCTCTAACACTCTCTGACACTCTCTGACACTCTCTGACACTCTCAGACACTCTCTGACAATCTCTATCACTCTCTGGCAATCTCTGACACTCTCTGACAATCTCTATCACTCTCTGACACTCTCTGACACTCTCAGACACTCTCATACACTCTCAGACACTCTCTGACACTCTCTGACACTCTCTGATACTCTTTGACTCTCTCTATCACTCTCTGACACTCTCTATCACTCTCTGACACTCTCTGACACTCTCAGACACGCTCAGATACTCTCTGACACTCTTTGACTCTCTCTATCACTCTCTGACACTCTCTATCACTCTCTGACACTCTCTGACACTCTCATACACTCTCAGATACTCTCTGACACTCTCTGACACTCAGACTCTCTCTGACAATCTCTATCACTCTCTGACAATCTCTGACAATCTCTGACACTCTCAGACACACTCTATCACTCTCTGACACTCTCTGACACTCTCTGACACTCTCTATCACTCTCTGACACTCTCTGACACTCTCTGACACTCTCTGACAATCTCTGACACTGTCAGACACACTCTATCACTCTCTGACACTCTCTGACACTCTCTATCACTCTCTGACACTCTCAGACGCTCTCTGACACTCTCAGACACTCTCTGACACTCTCAGACACTCTCTCTCACTCTCTGACCCTCTCTGACTCTCTCAGACACTCTCGATTGCTCTCTGACACTCTCAGACACTCTCTATTACTCTCTGACACACTCTGTCACTCTCTGACACTCTCTTATAATCTCAGACACTATCTGACACTCTGCGACACTCTCTGACACACTCCAACACTCTCTATCCCTCTCTGACACTCTCCATCACTCTCTGAAACTCTCTGACGCTCTCAGACACTCTCTGACACTCTCTGACACTCTCTACCACTCTCTGACACTCTCAGACATTCTCTATCACTCTCCGACTCTCTCCATTGCTCTCTGAAACTCTCTGACGCTCTCAGACACTCTCTGACACTCTCTGAAACTCTCTGACACTCTCCATCACTCTCAGATACTCTCTGACATTCTCTATCACTCTCTGACACTCTCAGACACTCTCTATCACTCTCAGACTATCTCTGACACTCGCAGACACTCTCAGACACTCTCTGACACTCTCTGACACTCTCTGACACTCTTTGACTCTCTCTATCACTCTCTGACACTCTCTGACACTCTCTATCACTCTCTGACACTCTCTGACACTCTCAGACACTCTCAGATACTCTCTGACACTCTCTGACACTCTCAGACACTCTCTGACAATCTCTATCACTCTCTGACAATCTCTGACAATCTCTGATACTCTCAGACACACTCTATCACTCTCTGACACTCTCTGACACTCTCTGACACTCTCTGACACTCTAAGACACTCTCCATCACTCTCTGACACTCTAAGACACACTCCATCACTCTCTGACACTCTCTGACTATCTCTGACACTCACAGACACTCACAGACACTCTCTGACACTCTCTGACACTCTCTGACACTCTCTATCACTCTCTGACACTCTCTATCACTCTCTGACACTCTCTGACACTCACAGACACTCTCAGACATTCTCTATCACTCTCTGACATTCTCTATCACTCTCTGACACTCTCTGACACTCTCTTTCACTCTCTGACACTCTCAGACAATCGCTGCCACTCTCTATCACTCTCTGAAACTCTCTGACGCTCTCAGACACTCTCTGACACTCTCTGACATTCTCTATCACTCTCTGACACTCTCTGACACTCTCTTTCACTCTCTGACACTCTCAGACAATCGCTGCCACTCTCTATCACTCTCTGACACTCTCTATCACTCTCAGACACTCCTGACCATCTCTATCACTCTCTGACACTCTCAGACACTCTCTGTCACTCTCTGACACTATCTGATAATCTCAGACACTATCTGACAATCTGAGACACTCTCTGACACTCTCTGACTCTCTCAGAATCTCTCAGAGTCTCTCTGACAATCTCAGACACTCTCTGACACTCTCTGACACTCTCTGACACACTCTGACACTCTCTATCACTCTCTGACACTCTCTGACAATCTCTATCACTCTCTGTCACTCTCTGAAACTCTCAGACAATCTCTATCACTCTCTGACACTCTCTATCAATCTCTGACACTCTCTGAAACTCTCTATTACTCTCTGACACTCTCTGAAACTCTCAGACATTCTCTGACACTCTCAGACACTCTCTATCACTCTCTGACACTCTCTATTACTCTCTGACACTCTCTATCAATCTCTGACACTCTCTGACACTCTCTTTTACTCTCTGACAATCTCTATCACTCTCTGACACTCTCTGACAATCACTATCACTCTCTGACAATCTCTGACACTCTCTATCACTCTCTGACACTCTCTATTATTCTCTGACATTCTCTGACACTCTCAGACACTCTCTGACACTCTCAGACACTCTCTATCACTCTCAGACACTCTCTATCACTCTCAGACTATCTCTGACACTCTCTGACACTCGATATTAATCTCTGACACTCTCTGACCCTCTCTGACTCTCTCTGACACTCTCTGACACTCTCAGACACTCTCTGACACTCTCTGACACTCTCTGACACTCTCTGACACTCTTTGACTCCCTCTATCACTTTCTGACAAACTCTATCACTCTCTGACACTCTCTGACAATCTCAGACTCTCTCAGAAACTCGCTGACACTCTCTATTATTCTCTGACACTCTCCGACACTCTCAGACACTCTCTGACACTCTCAGACACTCTCAGACACTCTCTATCACTCTCAGACTATCTCTGACACGCTCTGACACTCTCTGACACTCGATATCAATCTCTGACACTCTCTGACACTCTCAGACACTCTCAGACACTCTCTATCACTCTTTGACTCTCTCTATCACTCTCTGACACTCTCAGATACTCTCTAACACTCTTTGACTCTCTCAGACACTCTCTGACACTCTCTGACACTCTTTGACTCTCTCTATCACTCTCTGACACTCTCTATCACTCTCTGACACTCTCTGACACTCTCTATTACTCTCTGACACTCTCAGACACTCTCTATTACTCTCTTACACTCTCTGACACTCTCTGACACTCTCAGACACTCTCAGACCCTCTCTGAACATCTCAGACACTCTCTATCACTCTCTGACACTCTCTGACACTCTCAGACATTCTCTGACACTCTCAGACACTCTCTATCACTCTCTATCAATCTCTCACACTCTCTGACACTCTCTATTACTCTCTGACACTCTCTGACACTCTCAGACACTCTCTGACCATCTCAGACACTCTCCATCACTCTCTCACACTCTCTGACAATCGCTATCACTCTCTGACACTCTCTGACGCTCTCTGACACTCTCAGACACTCTCTGACACTCTCAGACACACTCTATCACTCTCTGACACTCTCTGCCACTCTCTATCACTCTCTGACACTCTCTGACACTCTCTATCACTCTCTGATACACTCTATCACTCTCTGGCACTCTCTGACACTCTCTATCAATCTTTCACACTCTCTGACACTCTCTATTACTCTCTCACACTCTCTGACACTCTCAGACACTCTCTGACAATCTCAGACACTCTCTATCACTCTCTGACACTCTCTGACAATCGCCATCACTCTCTGACACTCTCTGACACTCTCAGACACTCGCTGACACTCTCAGACACACTCTATCACTCTCTGACACTCTCTATCACTCTCTGACAATCTCAGACACTCTCAGACACACTCTGAAACTCTGAGACACTCTCTGACACTCTCGATCACTCTCTATCACTCTCAGGCACTCTCTGACACTCTCTATCACTCTCTATCACTCTCTGACACTCTCTATCACTCTCTGACTCTCACTGACAATCTCTATCACTCTCTGACACACTCGATTACTATCTGACACTCTCAGACACTCTCTATCACTCTCTGACAAACTCTGACACTCACTATTTCCCACAGACACTCTCTGACACTCTCTATCACTCTCTGACACTCTCTGAAACTCACAGACACTCTCTATCACTCTCTGACACTCTCTGACTATCTCTATCACTCTCTGACACTCCCTGACACTCTAGGACATTCTCTGACACAATCAGAAACTCTCTATCACTCTCTGACACACTCTATCACTCTCCACTACTCTCTATCACTCTCTGGAACTCTCTGACACTCTCTATCACTCTCTGACACTCTCTGACACTCTCAGACACTCCTGACTCTCTCTATCACTCTCTGACACTCTAAGACACTCTCCATCACTCTCTGACACTCTCTCTCACTCTCTGACACTATCTGATAATCTCAGACACTATCTGACAATCTGAGACACGCTCTGACACTCTGACTCTCTCAGACTCTCTCAGACACTCTCAGACACTCTCAGACACTCTCTGACACTCTCTGACACTCTCTGACACTCTCTGACTCTCTCTATCACTCTCTGACTCTCTCAGACTCTCTCTCTGACACTCTCAGACACTCTCAGACACTCTCAGACACTCTTTGACACTCTCTGACAATCGCCATCACTCTCTGACTCTCTCTGACACTCTCAGACAATCGCTGACACTCTCAGACACACTCTATCACTCTCAGACACACTCCATCACTCTCTGACACTCTCTATCACTCTCTGACACTCTCAGACACTCTCAGACACTCTCAGACACTCTCTGAAACTCTCCATCACTCTCTGACACTCTCAGACAATCTCTGACACTCTCAGACATTCTCTATAACTATCTGACACTCTCAGACACTCTCTATCACTCTCTGAAACTCTCTGACTATCTCTATCACTCTCTGACACTCTGTGACACTCTCTATCACTCTCTGACACTCTCTGACAATCTATATCACACTCTGACACTCTCTATTACTCACTGACACTCTCAGACACTCTCGATTACTCTCTGACACTCTCTGACACTCTCTATCACTCTCTGACACTCTCTGACACTCTCTGACACTCGCTGGCACTCTCTGACAATCTCTGACACTCTCAGACACACTCTATCACTCTCTGACACTCTCTGACCCTCTCTATCACTCTCTGACACTCTCAGACGCTCTCTGACACTCTCAGACACTCTCAGACACTCTCTGACACTCTCAGACACTCTCTCTCACTCTCTGACCCTCTCTGACTCTCTCAGACACTCTCTATTACTCTCTGACACTCTCTGACACTCTCGGACACTCTCTATTACACTCTGACACACTCTGTCACTCTCTGACACTCTCTTATAATCTCAGACACTATCTGACACTCTGTGACACTCTGTGACACTCTCTGACAAACTCCAACACTCTCTATCACTCTCTGACACTCTCCATCACTCTCTGAAACTCTCTGACGCTCTCAGACACTCTCTGACACTCTCTGACACTCTCTACCACTCTCTGACACTCTCAGACATTCTCTATCACTCTCCGACTCTCTCCATTGCTCACTGAAACTCTCTGACACTCTCCATCACTCTCAGATACTCTCTGACATTCTCTAACACTCTCTGACACTCTCAGACACTCTCTATCACTGTCAGACTATCTCTGACACTCTCAGACACTCTCTGACAATCTATATCACACTCTGACACTCTCTATTACTCACTGACACTCTCAGACACTCTCTATTACTCTCTGACACTCTCTGACACTCTCTATCACTCTCTGACACTCTCTGACACTCTCTGACACTCTCTGACACTCTCTGACAATCTCTGACACTGTCAGACACACTCTATCACTCTCTGACACTCTCTGTCACTCTCTATCACTCTCTGACACTCTCAGACGCTCTCTTACACTCTCAGACACTCTCAGACACTCTTTGACACTCTCAGACACTCTCTCTCACTCTCTGACCCTCTTTGACTCTCTCAGACACTCTCTATTACTCTCTGACACTCTCTGACACTCTCGGACACTCTCTATTACTCTCTGACACACTCTGTCACTCTCTGACACTCTCTTATAATCTCAGACACTATCTGACACTCTGCGACACTCTCTGACACTCTCTGACACACTCCAACACTCTCTATCACTCTCTGACACTCTCCATCACTCTCTGAAACTCTCTGACGCTCTCAGACACTCTCTGACACTCTCTGACACTCTCTACCACTCACTGACACTCTCAGACATTCTCTATCACTCTCCGACTCTCTCCATTGCTCTCTGAAACTCTCTGACGCTCTCAGACACTCTCTGACACTCTCTGAAACTCTCTGACACTCTCCATCACTCTCAGATACTCTCTGACATTCTCTATCACTCTCTGACACTCTCAGACACTCTCTATCACTCTCAGACTATCTCTGACACTCTCAGACACTCTCAGACACTCTCTGACACTCTCTGACACTCTCAGACACTCTCAGACACTCTCAGATACTCTCTGACACTCTTTGACTCTCTCAGACACTCTCTGACACTCTCTGACACTCTTTGACTCTCTCTATCACTCACTGACACTCTCTATCACTCTCTGACACTCTCTGACACTCTCTATTACTCTCTGACACTCTCAGACACTCTCTATTACTCTCTGACACTCTCTGACACTCTCAGACACTCTCAGACACTCTCTGAACATCTCAGACACTCTCTATCACTCTCTGACACTCTCAGACACTCTCAGACATTCTCTGACACTCTCAGACACTCTCTATCACTCTCTATCAATCTCTGACAATCGCTATCACTCTCTGACACTCTCTGACGCTCTCTGACACTCTCAGACACTCTCTGACACTCTCAGACACACTCTATCACTCTCTGACACTCTCTGCCACTCTCTATCACTCTCTGACACTCTCTGACAATCTATATCACACTCTGACACTCTCTATTACTCACTGACACTCTCAGACACTCTCGATTACTCTCTGACACTCTCTGACACTCTCTATCACTCTCTGACACTCTCTGACACTCTCTGACACTCGCTGGCACTCTCTGACAATCTCTGACACTCTCAGACACACTCTATCACTCTCTGACACTCTCTGACCCTCTCTATCACTCTCTGACACTCTCAGACGCTCTCTGACACTCTCAGACACTCTCAGACACTCTCTGACACTCTCAGACACTCTCTCTCACTCTCTGACCCTCTCTGACTCTCTCAGACACTCTCTATTACTCTCTGACACTCTCTGACACTCTCGGACACTCTCTATTACACTCTGACACACTCTGTCACTCTCTGACACTCTCTTATAATCTCAGACACTATCTGACACTCTGTGACACTCTCTGACACTCTCTGACAAACTCCAACACTCTCTATCACTCTCTGACACTCTCCATCACTCTCTGAAACTCTCTGACGCTCTCAGACACTCTCTGACACTCTCTGACACTCTCTACCACTCTCTGACACTCTCAGACATTCTCTATCACTCTCCGACTCTCTCCATTGCTCACTGAAACTCTCTGACACTCTCCATCACTCTCAGATACTCTCTGACATTCTCTATCACTCTCTGACACTCTCAGACACTCTCTATCACTGTCAGACTATCTCTGACACTCTCAGACACTCTCTGACAATCTATATCACACTCTGACACTCTCTATTACTCACTGACACTCTCAGACACTCTCTATTACTCTCTGACACTCTCTGACACTCTCTATCACTCTCTGACACTCTCTGACACTCTCTGACACTCTCTGACACTCTCTGACAATCTCTGACACTGTCAGACACACTCTATCACTCTCTGACACTCTCTGTCACTCTCTATCACTCTCTGACACTCTCAGACGCTCTCTTACACTCTCAGACACTCTCAGACACTCTTTGACACTCTCAGACACTCTCTCTCACTCTCTGACCCTCTTTGACTCTCTCAGACACTCTCTATTACTCTCTGACACTCTCTGACACTCTCGGACACTCTCTATTACTCTCTGAC
This sequence comes from Heterodontus francisci, assembly GCF_036365525.1. Lineage (NCBI taxonomy): Eukaryota > Metazoa > Chordata > Chondrichthyes > Heterodontiformes > Heterodontidae > Heterodontus > Heterodontus francisci. The sequence goes on along the minus strand of NW_027140547.1, from coordinate 126,980 downwards.
ACACTCTGTCACTCTCTGACACTCTCTTATAATCTCAGACACTATCTGACACTCTGCGACACTCTCTGACACTCTCTGACACACTCCAACACTCTCTATCACTCTCTGACACTCTCCATCACTCTCTGAAACTCTCTGACGCTCTCAGACACTCTCTGACACTCTCTGACACTCTCTACCACTCACTGACACTCTCAGACATTCTCTATCACTCTCCGACTCTCTCCATTGCTCTCTGAAACTCTCTGACGCTCTCAGACACTCTCTGACACTCTCTGAAACTCTCTGACACTCTCCATCACTCTCAGATACTCTCTGACATTCTCTATCACTCTCTGACACTCTCAGACACTCTCTATCACTCTCAGACTATCTCTGACACTCTCAGACACTCTCAGACACTCTCTGACACTCTCTGACACTCTCAGACACTCTCAGACACTCTCAGATACTCTCTGACACTCTTTGACTCTCTCAGACACTCTCTGACACTCTCTGACACTCTTTGACTCTCTCTATCACTCACTGACACTCTCTATCACTCTCTGACACTCTCTGACACTCTCTATTACTCTCTGACACTCTCAGACACTCTCTATTACTCTCTGACACTCTCTGACACTCTCAGACACTCTCAGACACTCTCTGAACATCTCAGACACTCTCTATCACTCTCTGACACTCTCAGACACTCTCAGACATTCTCTGACACTCTCAGACACTCTCTATCACTCTCTATCAATCTCTGACAATCGCTATCACTCTCTGACACTCTCTGACGCTCTCTGACACTCTCAGACACTCTCTGACACTCTCAGACACACTCTATCACTCTCTGACACTCTCTGCCACTCTCTATCACTCTCTGACACTCTCTATCACTCTCTGATACACTCTATCACTCTCTGGCACTCTCTGACACTCTCTATCAATCTTTCACACTCTCTGACACTCTCTATTACTCTCTCACACTCTCTGACACTCTCAGACACTCTCTGACAATCTCAGACACTCTCTATCACTCTCTGACACTCTCTGACAATCGCCATCACTCTCTGACACTCTCTGACACTCTCAGACACTCGCTGACACTCTCAGACACACTCTATCACTCTCAGACACACTCTATCACTCTCTGACACTCTCTATCACTCTCTGACAATCTCAGACACTCTCAGACACACTCTGAAACTCTGAGACACTCTCTGACACTCTCTATCACTCTCTATCACTCTCTGACACTCCAGACACTCTCTATCACTCTCTGACACTCTCTATCACTCTCTGACTCTCACTGACAATCTCTATCACTCTCTGACACTCTCTGACAATCTCTGACACTGTCAGACACACTCTATCACTCTCTGACACTCTCTGTCACTCTCTATCACTTTCTGACACTCTCAGACGCTCTCTTACACTCTCAGACACTCTCAGACACTCTCTGACACTCTCAGACACTCTCTCTCACTCTCTGACCCTCTTTGACTCTCTCAGACACTCTCTATTACTCTCTGACACTCTCTGACACTCTCGGACACTCTCTATTACTCTCTGACACACTCTGTCACTCTCTGACACTCTCTTATAATCTCAGACACTATCTGACACTCTGCGACACTCTCTGACACTCTCTGACACACTCCAACACTCTCTATCACTCTCTGACACTCTCCATCACTCTCTGAAACTCTCTGACGCTCTCAGACACTCTCTGACACTCTCTGACACTCTCTACCACTCACTGACACTCTCAGACATTCTCTATCACTCTCCGACTCTCTCCATTGCTCTCTGAAACTCTCTGACGCTCTCAGACACTCTCTGACACTCTCTGAAACTCTCTGACACTCTCAGACACTCTCAGATACTCTCTGACACTCTTTGACTCTCTCAGACACTCTCTGACACTCTCTGACACTCTTTGATTCTCTCTATCACTCACTGACACTCTCTATCACTCTCTGACACTCTCTGACACTCTCTATTACTCTCTGACACTCTCAGACACTCTCTATTACTCTCTGACACTCTCTGACACTCTCAGACACTCTCAGACACTCTCTGAACATCTCAGACACTCTCTATCACTCTCTGACACTCTCTGACACTCTCAGACATTCTCTGACACTCTCAGACACTCTCTATCACTCTCTATCAATCTCTGACAATCGCTATCACTCTCTGACACTCTCTGACGCTCTCTGACACTCTCAGACACTCTCTGTCACTCTCAGACACACTCTATCACTCTCTGACACTCTCTGCCACTCTCTATCACTCTCTGACACTCTCTATCACTCTCTGATACACTCTATCACTCTCTGGCACTCTCTGACACTCTCTATCAATCTTTCACACTCTCTGACACTCTCTATTACTCTCTCACACTCTCTGACACTCTCAGACACTCTCTGACAATCTCAGACACTCTCTATCACTCTCTGACACTCTCTGACAATCGCCATCACTCTCTGACACTCTCTGACACTCTCAGACACTCGCTGACACTCTCAGACACACTCTATCACTCTCAGACACACTCTATCACTCTCTGACACTCTCTATCACTCTCTGACAATCTCAGACACTCTCAGACACACTCTGAAACTCTGAGACACTCTCTGACACTCTCTATCACTCTCTATCACTCTCTGACACTCCAGACACTCTCTATCACTCTCTGACACTCTCTATCACTCTCTGACTCTCACTGACAATCTCTATCACTCTCTGACACTCTCTGACAATCTCTGACACTGTCAGACACACTCTATCACTCTCTGACACTCTCTGTCACTCTCTATCACTCTCTGACACTCTCAGACGCTCTCTTACACTCTCAGACACTCTCAGACACTCTCTGACACTCTCAGACACTCTCTCTCACTCTCTGACCCTCTTTGACTCTCTCAGACACTCTCTATTACTCTCTGACACTCTCTGACACTCTCGGACACTCTCTATTACTCTCTGACACACTCTGTCACTCTCTGACACTCTCTTATAATCTCAGACACTATCTGACACTCTGCGACACTCTCTGACACTCTCTGACACACTCCAACACTCTCTATCACTCTCTGACACTCTCCATCACTCTCTGAAACTCTCTGACGCTCTCAGACACTCTCTGACACTCTCTGACACTCTCTACCACTCACTGACACTCTCAGACATTCTCTATCACTCTCCGACTCTCTCCATTGCTCTCTGAAACTCTCTGACGCTCTCAGACACTCTCTGACACTCTCTGAAACTCTCTGACACTCTCCATCACTCTCAGATACTCTCTGACATTCTCTATCACTCTCTGACACTCTCAGACACTCTCTATCACTCTCAGACTATCTCTGACACTCTCAGACACTCTCAGACACTCTCTGACACTCTCTGACACTCTCTGACACTCTTTGACTCTCTCTATCACTCACTGACACTCTCTATCACTCTCTGACACTCTCTGACACTCTCTATTACTCTCTGACACTCTCAGACACTCTCTATTACTCTCTGACACTCTCTGACACTCTCAGACACTCTCAGACACTCTCTGAACATCTCAGACACTCTCTATCACTCTCTGACACTCTCTGACACTCTCAGACATTCTCTGACACTCTCAGACACTCTCTATCACTCTCTATCAATCTCTGACAATCGCTATCACTCTCTGACACTCTCTGACGCTCTCTGACACTCTCAGACACTCTCTGACACTCTCAGACACACTCTATCACTCTCTGACACTCTCTGCCACTCTCTATCACTCTCTGACACTCTCTATCACTCTCTGATACACTCTATCACTCTCTGGCACTCTCTGACACTCTCTATCAATCTTTCACACTCTCTGACACTCTCTATTACTCTCTCACACTCTCTGACACTCTCAGACACTCTCTGACAATCTCAGACACTCTCTATCACTCTCTGACACTCTCTGACAATCGCCATCACTCTCTGACACTCTCTGACACTCTCAGACACTCGCTGACACTCTCAGACACACTCTATCACTCTCAGACACACTCTATCACTCTCTGACACTCTCTATCACTCTCTGACAATCTCAGACACTCTCAGACTCACTCTGAAACTCTGAGACACTCTCTGACACTCTCTATCACTCTCTATCACTCTCTGACACTCCAGACACTCTCTATCACTCTCTGACACTCTCTATCACTCTCTGACTCTCACTGACAATCTCTATCACTCTCTGACACACTCTATTACTATCTGACACTCTCAGACACTCTCTATCACTCTCTGACAAGCTCTGACACTCACTATTACCCGCAGACACTCTCTGACACTATCTATCACTCTCTGACACTCTCTGAAACTCACAGACACTCTCTATCACTCTCTGACACTCCCTGACACTCTGGGACATTCTCTGACACACTCAGAAACTCTCTATCACTCTCTGACACACTCTATCACTCTCCACTACTCTCTATCACTCTCTGGAACTCTCTGACACTCTCCATCACTCTCTGACACTCTCTGACACTCTCAGACACTCCTGACTCTCTCTATCACTCTCTGACACTCTAAGACACTCTCCATTACTCTCTGACACTCTCTGACACTATCTGATAGTCTCAGACACTATCTGACAATCTGAGACACGCTCTGACACTCTGACTCTCTCAGACTCTCTCAGACACTCTCAGACACTCTCAGACACTCTCTGACACTCTCTGACACTCTCTGACACTCTCTGACTCTCTCTATCACTCTCTGACTCTCTCTATCACTCTCTGACACTCTCTATCACTCTCTGACACTCTCAGACACTCTCAGACACTCTTTGACACTCTCTGACAATCGCCATCACTCTCTGAGTCTCTCTGACACTCTCAGACAATCGCTGACACTCTCAGACACACTCTATCACTCTCAGACACACTCCATCACTCTCTGACACTCTCTATCACACTCTGACACTCTCAGACACTCTCAGACACTCTCAGACACTCTCTGAAACTCTCTATCACTCTCTGACACTCTCAGACAATCTCTGACACTCTCAGACATTCTCTATAACTATCTGACACTCTCAGACACTCTCTATCACTCTCTGAAACTCTCTGACTATCTCTATCACTCTCTGACACTCTCTGACACTCTCTATCACTCTCTGACACTCTCTGACAATCTATATCACTCTCTGACACTCTCTATTACTCACTGACACTCTCAGACACTCTCGATTACTCTCTGACACTCTCTGACACTCTCTATCACTCTCTGACACTCTCTGACACTCTCTGACACTCGCTGACACTCTCTGGCAATCTCTGACACTCTCAGACACACTCTATCACTCTCTGACACTCTCTGACACCCTCTATCACTCTCTGACACTCTCAGACGCTCTCTGACACTCTCAGACACTCTCAGACACTCTCTGACACTCTCAGACACTCTCTCTCACTCTCTGACCCTCTCTGACTCTCTCAGACACTCTCTATTACTCTCTGACACTCTCTGACACTCTCGGACACTCTCTATTACTCTAGACACACTCTGTCACTCTCTGACACTCTCTTATAATCTCAGACACTATCTGACACTCTGCGACACTCTCTGACACTCTCTGACACACTCCAACACTCTCTATCACTCTCTGACACTCTCCATCACTCTCTGAAACTCTCTGACGCTCTCAGACACTCTCTGACACTCTCTGACACTCTCTACCACTCTCTGACACTCTCAGACATTCTCTATCACTCTCCGACTCTCTCCATTGCTCTCTGAAACTCTCTGACGCTCTCAGACACTCTCTGACACTCTCTGAAACTCTCTGACACTCTCCATCACTCTCAGATACTCTCTGACATTCTCTATCACTCTCTGACACTCTCAGACACTCTCTATCACTCTCAGACTATCTCTGACACTCTCAGACACTCTCAGACACTCTCTGACACTCTCTGACACTCTCTGACACTCTCTGACACTCTTTGACTCTCTCTATCACTCTCTGACACTCTCTGACAATCTATATCACACTCTGACACTCTCTATTACTCACTGACACTCTCAGACACTCTCTATTACTCTCTGACACTCTCTGACACTCTCTATCACTCTCTGACACTCTCTGACACTCTCTGACACTCTCTGACAATCTCTGACACTGTCAGACACACTCTATCACTCTCTGACACTCTCTGACACTCTCTATCACTCTCTGACACTCTCAGACGCTCTCTGACACTCTCAGACACTCTCAGACACTCTCTGACACTCTCTGACCCTCTCTGACTCTCTCAGACACACTCTATTACTCTCTGACACTCTCTGACACTCTCGGACACTCTCGGACACTCTCTATTACTCTCTGACACACTCTGTCACTCTCTGACACTCTCTTATAATCTCAGACACTATCTGACACTCTGCGACACTCTCTGACACTCTCTGACACACTCCAACACTCTCTATCACTCTCTGACACTCTCCATCACTCTCTGAAACTCTCTGACGCTCTCAGACACTCTCTGACACTCTCTGACACTCTCTACCACTCTCTGACACTCTCAGACATTCTCTATCACTCTCCGACTCTCTCCATTGCTCTCTGAAACTCTCTGACGCTCTCAGACACTCTCTGACACTCTCTGAAACTCTCTGACACTCTCCATCACTCTCAGATACTCTCTGACATTCTCTATCACTCTCTGACACTCTCAGACACTCTCTATCACTCTCAGACTATCTCTGACACTCTCAGACACTCTCAGACACTCTCTGACACTCTCTGACACTCTCTCTCACTCTCAGATACTCTCTGACACTCTCAGACACTCTCAGACACTCTCTGACACTCTCTGACACTCTCTCTCACTCTCAGATACTCTCTGACACTCTCTGACACTCTCAGACACTCTCTGACAATCTCTATCACTCTCTGACACTCTCTGACACTCTCTGACACTCTCTGACACTCTCTATCACTCTCTGACACTCTCTATCACTCTCTGACACACTCTATCACTCTCTGACAGTCTCTGACAATCACTATCACTCTCTGACAATCTCTGACACTCTCTATCACTCTCTGACACTCTCAGACACTCTCTGACACTCTCAGACACTCTCTATCACTCTCTGACACTCTCAGACACTCTCTCTCACTCTCTGACCCTCTCTGACTCTCTCAGACACTCTCTATTACTCTCTGACACTCTCCTATAATCTCAGACACTATCTGACACTCTGCGACACTCTCTGACACTCTCTGACACTCTCTATCACTCTCTGACACTCTCTATCACTCTCTGACACACTCTATCACTCTCTGACAGTCTCTGACAATCACTATCACTCTCTGACAATCTCTGACACTCTCTATCACTCTCTGACACTCTCAGACACTCTCTGACACTCTCAGACACTCTCTATCACTCTCTGACACTCTCAGACACTCTCTCTCACTCTCTGACCCTCTCTGACTCTCTCAGACACTCTCTATTACTCTCTGACACTCTCCTATAATCTCAGACACTATCTGACACTCTGCGACACCCTCTGACACTCTCTGACACACTCCAACACTCTCTATCACTCTCTGACACTCTCCATCTCTCTCTGCAACTCTCTGACGATCTCAGACACTCTCTGAAACTCTCTGACACTCTCCATCACTCTCAGATACTCTCTGACATTTTCTATCACTCTCTGACACTCTCAGACACTCTCTGAAACTCTCTGACGATCTCAGACACTCTCTGAAACTCTCTGAAACTCTCTGACACTCTCCATCACTCTCAGATACTCTCTGACATTCTCTATCACTCTCAGACACTCTCTATCACTCTCAGACAATCTCTGACACTCTCAGACACTCTCAGACACTCTCTATCACTCTCAGACTATCTCTGACACTCTCAGACACTCTCAGACACTCTCAGACACTCTCTATCACTGTCAGACTATCTCTGACACTCTCAGACACTCTCAGACACTCTCAGACACTCTCTGACACTCTCTGACACTCTCTATCACTCTCTATCACTCTGAGACCATCTCTGACGCTCTCAGACACTCTCTGACACTCTCTGACACTCTCTACCACTCTCTGACACTCTCAGACATTCTCTATCACTCTCCGACTCTCTCCATTGCTCTCTGAAACTCTCTGACGCTCTCAGACACTCTCTGACACTCTCTGAAACTCTCTGACACTCTCCATCACTCTCAGATACTCTCTGACATTCTCTATCACTCTCTGACACTCTCAGACACTCTCTATCACTCTCAGACTATCTCTGACACTCTCAGACACTCTCAGACACTCTCTGACACTCTCTGACACTCTCAGACACTCTCAGATACTCTCTGACACTCTCTGACACTCTCAGACACTCTCTGACAATCTCTATCACTCTCTGACACTCTCTGACACTCTCTGACACTCTCTATCACTCTCTGACACTCTCTATCACTCTCTGACACACTCTATCACTCTCTGACAGTCTCTGACAATCACTATCACTCTCTGACAATCTCTGACACTCTCTATCACTCTCTGACACTCTCAGACACTCTCTGACACTCTCAGACACTCTCTATCACTCTCTGACACTCTCAGACACTCTCTGTCACTCTCTGACCCTCTCTGACTCTCTCAGACACTCTCTATTACTCTCTGACACTCTCCTATAATCTCAGACACTATCTGACACTCTGCGACACTCTCTGACACTCTCTGACACACTCCAACACTCTCTATCACTCTCTGACACTCTCCATCTCTCTCTGCAACTCTCTGACGATCTCAGACACTCTCTGACACTCTCTGAAACTCTCTGACACTCTCCATCACTCTCAGATACTCTCTGACATTTTCTATCACTCTCTGACACTCTCAGACACTCTCTGAAACTCTCTGACGATCTCAGACACTCTCTGAAACTCTCTGAAACTCTCTGACACTCTCCATCACTCTCAGATACTCTCTGACATTCTCTATCACTCTCAGACACTCTCTATCACTCTCAGACAATCTCTGACACTCTCAGACACTCTCAGACACTCTCTATCACTCTCAGACTATCTCTGACACTCTCAGACACTCTCAGACACTCTCAGACACTCTCTATCACTCTCAGACTATCTCTGACACTCTCAGACACTCTCAGACACTCTCTGACACTCTCTGACACTCTCTATCACTCTCTATCACTCTGAGACCATCTCTGACACTCTCAGACACTCTCAGACACTCTCAGACACTCCCTGACACTCTCTGACACTCTCAGACACTCTCTGACAATCTCTAACACTCTCTGACACTCTCTGACACTCTCTGACACTCTCTGACACTCTCAGACACTCTCTGACAATCTCTATCACTCTCTGACAATCTCTGACACTCTCTGACAATCTCTATCACTCTCTGACACTCTCTGACACTCTCAGACACTCTCAGACACTCTCAGACACTCTCAGACACTCTCTGACACTCGCTGATACTCTTTGACTCTCTCTATCACTCTCTGACACTCTCTATCACTCTCTGACACTCTCTGACACTCTCAGACACGCTCAGATACTCTCTGACACTCTTTGACTCTCTCTATCACTCTCTGACACTCTCCATCACTCTCTGAAACTCTCTGACGCTCTCAGACACTCTCTGACACTCTCTGACACTCTCTACCACTCTCTGACACTCTCAGACATTCTCTATCACTCTCCGACTCTCTCCATTGCTCACTGAAACTCTCTGACACTCTCCATCACTCTCAGATACTCTCTGACATTCTCTATCACTCTCTGACACTCTCAGACACTCTCTATCACTGTCAGACTATCTCTGACACTCTCAGACACTCTCTGACAATCTATATCACACTCTGACACTCTCTATTACTCACTGACACTCTCAGACACTCTCTATTACTCTCTGACACTCTCTGACACTCTCTATCACTCTCTGACACTCTCTGACACTCTCTGACACTCTCTGACACTCTCTGACAATCTCTGACACTGTCAGACACACTCTATCACTCTCTGACACTCTCTGTCACTCTCTATCACTCTCTGACACTCTCAGACGCTCTCTTACACTCTCAGACACTCTCAGACACTCTTTGACACTCTCAGACACTCTCTCTCACTCTCTGACCCTCTTTGACTCTCTCAGACACTCTCTATTACTCTCTGACACTCTCTGACACTCTCGGACACTCTCTATTACTCTCTGACACACTCTGTCACTCTCTGACACTCTCTTATAATCTCAGACACTATCTGACACTCTGCGACACTCTCTGACACTCTCTGACACACTCCAACACTCTCTATCACTCTCTGACACTCTCCATCACTCTCTGAAACTCTCTGACGCTCTCAGACACTCTCTGACACTCTCTGACACTCTCTACCACTCACTGACACTCTCAGACATTCTCTATCACTCTCCGACTCTCTCCATTGCTCTCTGAAACTCTCTGACGCTCTCAGACACTCTCTGACACTCTCTGAAACTCTCTGACACTCTCCATCACTCTCAGATACTCTCTGACATTCTCTATCACTCTCTGACACTCTCAGACACTCTCTATCACTCTCAGACTATCTCTGACACTCTCAGACACTCTCAGACACTCTCTGACACTCTCTGACACTCTCAGACACTCTCAGACACTCTCAGATACTCTCTGACACTCTTTGACTCTCTCAGACACTCTCTGACACTCTCTGACACTCTTTGACTCTCTCTATCACTCACTGACACTCTCTATCACTCTCTGACACTCTCTGACACTCTCTATTACTCTCTGACACTCTCAGACACTCTCTATTACTCTCTGACACTCTCTGACACTCTCAGACACTCTCAGACACTCTCTGAACATCTCAGACACTCTCTATCACTCTCTGACACTCTCAGACACTCTCAGACATTCTCTGACACTCTCAGACACTCTCTATCACTCTCTATCAATCTCTGACAATCGCTATCACTCTCTGACACTCTCTGACGCTCTCTGACACTCTCAGACACTCTCTGACACTCTCAGACACACTCTATCACTCTCTGACACTCTCTGCCACTCTCTATCACTCTCTGACACTCTCTATCACTCTCTGATACACTCTATCACTCTCTGGCACTCTCTGACACTCTCTATCAATCTTTCACACTCTCTGACACTCTCTATTACTCTCTCACACTCTCTGACACTCTCAGACACTCTCTGACAATCTCAGACACTCTCTATCACTCTCTGACACTCTCTGACAATCGCCATCACTCTCTGACACTCTCTGACACTCTCAGACACTCGCTGACACTCTCAGACACACTCTATCACTCTCAGACACACTCTATCACTCTCTGACACTCTCTATCACTCTCTGACAATCTCAGACACTCTCAGACACACTCTGAAACTCTGAGACACTCTCTGACACTCTCTATCACTCTCTATCACTCTCTGACACTCCAGACACTCTCTATCACTCTCTGACACTCTCTATCACTCTCTGACTCTCACTGACAATCTCTATCACTCTCTGACACTCTCTGACAATCTCTGACACTGTCAGACACACTCTATCACTCTCTGACACTCTCTGTCACTCTCTATCACTTTCTGACACTCTCAGACGCTCTCTTACACTCTCAGACACTCTCAGACACTCTCTGACACTCTCAGACACTCTCTCTCACTCTCTGACCCTCTTTGACTCTCTCAGACACTCTCTATTACTCTCTGACACTCTCTGACACTCTCGGACACTCTCTATTACTCTCTGACACACTCTGTCACTCTCTGACACTCTCTTATAATCTCAGACACTATCTGACACTCTGCGACACTCTCTGACACTCTCTGACACACTCCAACACTCTCTATCACTCTCTGACACTCTCCATCACTCTCTGAAACTCTCTGACGCTCTCAGACACTCTCTGACACTCTCTGACACTCTCTACCACTCACTGACACTCTCAGACATTCTCTATCACTCTCCGACTCTCTCCATTGCTCTCTGAAACTCTCTGACGCTCTCAGACACTCTCTGACACTCTCTGAAACTCTCTGACACTCTCAGACACTCTCAGATACTCTCTGACACTCTTTGACTCTCTCAGACACTCTCTGACACTCTCTGACACTCTTTGATTCTCTCTATCACTCACTGACACTCTCTATCACTCTCTGACACTCTCTGACACTCTCTATTACTCTCTGACACTCTCAGACACTCTCTATTACTCTCTGACACTCTCTGACACTCTCAGACACTCTCAGACACTCTCTGAACATCTCAGACACTCTCTATCACTCTCTGACACTCTCTGACACTCTCAGACATTCTCTGACACTCTCAGACACTCTCTATCACTCTCTATCAATCTCTGACAATCGCTATCACTCTCTGACACTCTCTGACGCTCTCTGACACTCTCAGACACTCTCTGTCACTCTCAGACACACTCTATCACTCTCTGACACTCTCTGCCACTCTCTATCACTCTCTGACACTCTCTATCACTCTCTGATACACTCTATCACTCTCTGGCACTCTCTGACACTCTCTATCAATCTTTCACACTCTCTGACACTCTCTATTACTCTCTCACACTCTCTGACACTCTCAGACACTCTCTGACAATCTCAGACACTCTCTATCACTCTCTGACACTCTCTGACAATCGCCATCACTCTCTGACACTCTCTGACACTCTCAGACACTCGCTGACACTCTCAGACACACTCTATCACTCTCAGACACACTCTATCACTCTCTGACACTCTCTATCACTCTCTGACAATCTCAGACACTCTCAGACACACTCTGAAACTCTGAGACACTCTCTGACACTCTCTATCACTCTCTATCACTCTCTGACACTCCAGACACTCTCTATCACTCTCTGACACTCTCTATCACTCTCTGACTCTCACTGACAATCTCTATCACTCTCTGACACTCTCTGACAATCTCTGACACTGTCAGACACACTCTATCACTCTCTGACACTCTCTGTCACTCTCTATCACTCTCTGACACTCTCAGACGCTCTCTTACACTCTCAGACACTCTCAGACACTCTCTGACACTCTCAGACACTCTCTCTCACTCTCTGACCCTCTTTGACTCTCTCAGACACTCTCTATTACTCTCTGACACTCTCTGACACTCTCGGACACTCTCTATTACTCTCTGACACACTCTGTCACTCTCTGACACTCTCTTATAATCTCAGACACTATCTGACACTCTGCGACACTCTCTGACACTCTCTGACACACTCCAACACTCTCTATCACTCTCTGACACTCTCCATCACTCTCTGAAACTCTCTGACGCTCTCAGACACTCTCTGACACTCTCTGACACTCTCTACCACTCACTGACACTCTCAGACATTCTCTATCACTCTCCGACTCTCTCCATTGCTCTCTGAAACTCTCTGACGCTCTCAGACACTCTCTGACACTCTCTGAAACTCTCTGACACTCTCCATCACTCTCAGATACTCTCTGACATTCTCTATCACTCTCTGACACTCTCAGACACTCTCTATCACTCTCAGACTATCTCTGACACTCTCAGACACTCTCAGACACTCTCTGACACTCTCTGACACTCTCTGACACTCTTTGACTCTCTCTATCACTCACTGACACTCTCTATCACTCTCTGACACTCTCTGACACTCTCTATTACTCTCTGACACTCTCAGACACTCTCTATTACTCTCTGACACTCTCTGACACTCTCAGACACTCTCAGACACTCTCTGAACATCTCAGACACTCTCTATCACTCTCTGACACTCTCTGACACTCTCAGACATTCTCTGACACTCTCAGACACTCTCTATCACTCTCTATCAATCTCTGACAATCGCTATCACTCTCTGACACTCTCTGACGCTCTCTGACACTCTCAGACACTCTCTGACACTCTCAGACACACTCTATCACTCTCTGACACTCTCTGCCACTCTCTATCACTCTCTGACACTCTCTATCACTCTCTGATACACTCTATCACTCTCTGGCACTCTCTGACACTCTCTATCAATCTTTCACACTCTCTGACACTCTCTATTACTCTCTCACACTCTCTGACACTCTCAGACACTCTCTGACAATCTCAGACACTCTCTATCACTCTCTGACACTCTCTGACAATCGCCATCACTCTCTGACACTCTCTGACACTCTCAGACACTCGCTGACACTCTCAGACACACTCTATCACTCTCAGACACACTCTATCACTCTCTGACACTCTCTATCACTCTCTGACAATCTCAGACACTCTCAGACTCACTCTGAAACTCTGAGACACTCTCTGACACTCTCTATCACTCTCTATCACTCTCTGACACTCCAGACACTCTCTATCACTCTCTGACACTCTCTATCACTCTCTGACTCTCACTGACAATCTCTATCACTCTCTGACACACTCTATTACTATCTGACACTCTCAGACACTCTCTATCACTCTCTGACAAGCTCTGACACTCACTATTACCCGCAGACACTCTCTGACACTATCTATCACTCTCTGACACTCTCTGAAACTCACAGACACTCTCTATCACTCTCTGACACTCCCTGACACTCTGGGACATTCTCTGACACACTCAGAAACTCTCTATCACTCTCTGACACACTCTATCACTCTCCACTACTCTCTATCACTCTCTGGAACTCTCTGACACTCTCCATCACTCTCTGACACTCTCTGACACTCTCAGACACTCCTGACTCTCTCTATCACTCTCTGACACTCTAAGACACTCTCCATTACTCTCTGACACTCTCTGACACTATCTGATAGTCTCAGACACTATCTGACAATCTGAGACACGCTCTGACACTCTGACTCTCTCAGACTCTCTCAGACACTCTCAGACACTCTCAGACACTCTCTGACACTCTCTGACACTCTCTGACACTCTCTGACTCTCTCTATCACTCTCTGACTCTCTCTATCACTCTCTGACACTCTCTATCACTCTCTGACACTCTCAGACACTCTCAGACACTCTTTGACACTCTCTGACAATCGCCATCACTCTCTGAGTCTCTCTGACACTCTCAGACAATCGCTGACACTCTCAGACACACTCTATCACTCTCAGACACACTCCATCACTCTCTGACACTCTCTATCACACTCTGACACTCTCAGACACTCTCAGACACTCTCAGACACTCTCTGAAACTCTCTATCACTCTCTGACACTCTCAGACAATCTCTGACACTCTCAGACATTCTCTATAACTATCTGACACTCTCAGACACTCTCTATCACTCTCTGAAACTCTCTGACTATCTCTATCACTCTCTGACACTCTCTGACACTCTCTATCACTCTCTGACACTCTCTGACAATCTATATCACTCTCTGACACTCTCTATTACTCACTGACACTCTCAGACACTCTCGATTACTCTCTGACACTCTCTGACACTCTCTATCACTCTCTGACACTCTCTGACACTCTCTGACACTCGCTGACACTCTCTGGCAATCTCTGACACTCTCAGACACACTCTATCACTCTCTGACACTCTCTGACACCCTCTATCACTCTCTGACACTCTCAGACGCTCTCTGACACTCTCAGACACTCTCAGACACTCTCTGACACTCTCAGACACTCTCTCTCACTCTCTGACCCTCTCTGACTCTCTCAGACACTCTCTATTACTCTCTGACACTCTCTGACACTCTCGGACACTCTCTATTACTCTAGACACACTCTGTCACTCTCTGACACTCTCTTATAATCTCAGACACTATCTGACACTCTGCGACACTCTCTGACACTCTCTGACACACTCCAACACTCTCTATCACTCTCTGACACTCTCCATCACTCTCTGAAACTCTCTGACGCTCTCAGACACTCTCTGACACTCTCTGACACTCTCTACCACTCTCTGACACTCTCAGACATTCTCTATCACTCTCCGACTCTCTCCATTGCTCTCTGAAACTCTCTGACGCTCTCAGACACTCTCTGACACTCTCTGAAACTCTCTGACACTCTCCATCACTCTCAGATACTCTCTGACATTCTCTATCACTCTCTGACACTCTCAGACACTCTCTATCACTCTCAGACTATCTCTGACACTCTCAGACACTCTCAGACACTCTCTGACACTCTCTGACACTCTCTGACACTCTCTGACACTCTTTGACTCTCTCTATCACTCTCTGACACTCTCTGACAATCTATATCACACTCTGACACTCTCTATTACTCACTGACACTCTCAGACACTCTCTATTACTCTCTGACACTCTCTGACACTCTCTATCACTCTCTGACACTCTCTGACACTCTCTGACACTCTCTGACAATCTCTGACACTGTCAGACACACTCTATCACTCTCTGACACTCTCTGACACTCTCTATCACTCTCTGACACTCTCAGACGCTCTCTGACACTCTCAGACACTCTCAGACACTCTCTGACACTCTCTGACCCTCTCTGACTCTCTCAGACACACTCTATTACTCTCTGACACTCTCTGACACTCTCGGACACTCTCGGACACTCTCTATTACTCTCTGACACACTCTGTCACTCTCTGACACTCTCTTATAATCTCAGACACTATCTGACACTCTGCGACACTCTCTGACACTCTCTGACACACTCCAACACTCTCTATCACTCTCTGACACTCTCCATCACTCTCTGAAACTCTCTGACGCTCTCAGACACTCTCTGACACTCTCTGACACTCTCTACCACTCTCTGACACTCTCAGACATTCTCTATCACTCTCCGACTCTCTCCATTGCTCTCTGAAACTCTCTGACGCTCTCAGACACTCTCTGACACTCTCTGAAACTCTCTGACACTCTCCATCACTCTCAGATACTCTCTGACATTCTCTATCACTCTCTGACACTCTCAGACACTCTCTATCACTCTCAGACTATCTCTGACACTCTCAGACACTCTCAGACACTCTCTGACACTCTCTGACACTCTCTCTCACTCTCAGATACTCTCTGACACTCTCAGACACTCTCAGACACTCTCTGACACTCTCTGACACTCTCTCTCACTCTCAGATACTCTCTGACACTCTCTGACACTCTCAGACACTCTCTGACAATCTCTATCACTCTCTGACACTCTCTGACACTCTCTGACACTCTCTGACACTCTCTATCACTCTCTGACACTCTCTATCACTCTCTGACACACTCTATCACTCTCTGACAGTCTCTGACAATCACTATCACTCTCTGACAATCTCTGACACTCTCTATCACTCTCTGACACTCTCAGACACTCTCTGACACTCTCAGACACTCTCTATCACTCTCTGACACTCTCAGACACTCTCTCTCACTCTCTGACCCTCTCTGACTCTCTCAGACACTCTCTATTACTCTCTGACACTCTCCTATAATCTCAGACACTATCTGACACTCTGCGACACTCTCTGACACTCTCTGACACTCTCTATCACTCTCTGACACTCTCTATCACTCTCTGACACACTCTATCACTCTCTGACAGTCTCTGACAATCACTATCACTCTCTGACAATCTCTGACACTCTCTATCACTCTCTGACACTCTCAGACACTCTCTGACACTCTCAGACACTCTCTATCACTCTCTGACACTCTCAGACACTCTCTCTCACTCTCTGACCCTCTCTGACTCTCTCAGACACTCTCTATTACTCTCTGACACTCTCCTATAATCTCAGACACTATCTGACACTCTGCGACACCCTCTGACACTCTCTGACACACTCCAACACTCTCTATCACTCTCTGACACTCTCCATCTCTCTCTGCAACTCTCTGACGATCTCAGACACTCTCTGAAACTCTCTGACACTCTCCATCACTCTCAGATACTCTCTGACATTTTCTATCACTCTCTGACACTCTCAGACACTCTCTGAAACTCTCTGACGATCTCAGACACTCTCTGAAACTCTCTGAAACTCTCTGACACTCTCCATCACTCTCAGATACTCTCTGACATTCTCTATCACTCTCAGACACTCTCTATCACTCTCAGACAATCTCTGACACTCTCAGACACTCTCAGACACTCTCTATCACTCTCAGACTATCTCTGACACTCTCAGACACTCTCAGACACTCTCAGACACTCTCTATCACTGTCAGACTATCTCTGACACTCTCAGACACTCTCAGACACTCTCAGACACTCTCTGACACTCTCTGACACTCTCTATCACTCTCTATCACTCTGAGACCATCTCTGACGCTCTCAGACACTCTCTGACACTCTCTGACACTCTCTACCACTCTCTGACACTCTCAGACATTCTCTATCACTCTCCGACTCTCTCCATTGCTCTCTGAAACTCTCTGACGCTCTCAGACACTCTCTGACACTCTCTGAAACTCTCTGACACTCTCCATCACTCTCAGATACTCTCTGACATTCTCTATCACTCTCTGACACTCTCAGACACTCTCTATCACTCTCAGACTATCTCTGACACTCTCAGACACTCTCAGACACTCTCTGACACTCTCTGACACTCTCAGACACTCTCAGATACTCTCTGACACTCTCTGACACTCTCAGACACTCTCTGACAATCTCTATCACTCTCTGACACTCTCTGACACTCTCTGACACTCTCTATCACTCTCTGACACTCTCTATCACTCTCTGACACACTCTATCACTCTCTGACAGTCTCTGACAATCACTATCACTCTCTGACAATCTCTGACACTCTCTATCACTCTCTGACACTCTCAGACACTCTCTGACACTCTCAGACACTCTCTATCACTCTCTGACACTCTCAGACACTCTCTGTCACTCTCTGACCCTCTCTGACTCTCTCAGACACTCTCTATTACTCTCTGACACTCTCCTATAATCTCAGACACTATCTGACACTCTGCGACACTCTCTGACACTCTCTGACACACTCCAACACTCTCTATCACTCTCTGACACTCTCCATCTCTCTCTGCAACTCTCTGACGATCTCAGACACTCTCTGACACTCTCTGAAACTCTCTGACACTCTCCATCACTCTCAGATACTCTCTGACATTTTCTATCACTCTCTGACACTCTCAGACACTCTCTGAAACTCTCTGACGATCTCAGACACTCTCTGAAACTCTCTGAAACTCTCTGACACTCTCCATCACTCTCAGATACTCTCTGACATTCTCTATCACTCTCAGACACTCTCTATCACTCTCAGACAATCTCTGACACTCTCAGACACTCTCAGACACTCTCTATCACTCTCAGACTATCTCTGACACTCTCAGACACTCTCAGACACTCTCAGACACTCTCTATCACTCTCAGACTATCTCTGACACTCTCAGACACTCTCAGACACTCTCTGACACTCTCTGACACTCTCTATCACTCTCTATCACTCTGAGACCATCTCTGACACTCTCAGACACTCTCAGACACTCTCAGACACTCCCTGACACTCTCTGACACTCTCAGACACTCTCTGACAATCTCTAACACTCTCTGACACTCTCTGACACTCTCTGACACTCTCTGACACTCTCAGACACTCTCTGACAATCTCTATCACTCTCTGACAATCTCTGACACTCTCTGACAATCTCTATCACTCTCTGACACTCTCTGACACTCTCAGACACTCTCAGACACTCTCAGACACTCTCAGACACTCTCTGACACTCGCTGATACTCTTTGACTCTCTCTATCACTCTCTGACACTCTCTATCACTCTCTGACACTCTCTGACACTCTCAGACACGCTCAGATACTCTCTGACACTCTTTGACTCTCTCTATCACTCTCTGACACTCTCTATCACTCTCTGACACTCTCTGACACTCTCTATCACTCTCTGACACTCTCTGACACTCTCTGACACTCTCTGACAATCTCTGACACTGTCAGACACACTCTATCACTCTCTGACACTCTCTGACACTCTCTATCACTCTCTGACACTCTCAGACGCTCTCTGACACTCTCAGACACTCTCTGACACTCTCAGACACTCTCTCTCACTCTCTGACCCTCTCTGACTCTCTCAGACACTCTCTATTGCTCTCTGACACTCTCAGACACTCTCTATTACTCTCTGACACACTCTGTCACTCTCTGACACTCTCTTATAATCTCAGACACTATCTGACACTCTCAGACACTCTCTGACACACTCCAACACTCTCTATCACTCTCTGACACTCTCCATCACTCTCTGAAACTCTCTGACGCTCTCAGACACTCTCTGACACTCTCTGACACTCTCTACCACTCTCTACCACTCTCTGACACTCTCAGACATTCTCTATCACACTCCGACTCTCTCCATTGCTCTCTGAAACTCTCTGACGCTCTCAGACACTCTCTGACACTCTCTGAAACTCTCTGACACTCTCCATCACTCTCAGATACTCTCTGACATTCTCTATCACTCTCTGACACTCTCAGACACTCTCTATCACTCTCAGACTATCTCTGACACTCTCAGACACTCTCAGACACTCTCTGACACTCTCTGACACTCTCTGACACTCTTTGACTCTCTCTATCACTCTCTGACACTCTCTGACACTCTCTATCACTCTCTGACACTCTCTGACACTCTCAGACACTCTCAGATACTCTCTGACACTCTCTGACACTCTCAGACACTCTCTGACAATCTCTGATACTCTCAGACACACTCTATCACTCTCTGACACTCTCTGACACTCTCTGACACTCTCTGACACTCTCAGACACTCTCCATCACTCTCTGACACTCTAAGACACTCTCCATCACTCTCTGACACTCTCTGACTATCTCTGACACTCACAGACACTCACAGACACTCACAGACACTCTCTGACACTCTCTGACACTCTCTGACACTCTCTATCACTCTCTGACACTCTCTATCACTCTCTGACACTCTCTGACACTCTCTGACACTCACAGACACTCTCAGACATTCTCTATCACTCTCTGACACTCTCTGACACTCTCTTTCACTCTCTGACACTCTCAGACAATCGCTGCCACTCTCAATCACTCTCTGACACTCTCTATCACTCTCAGACACTCCTGACCATCTCTATCACTCTCTGACACTCTCAGACACTATCTGTCACTCTCTGACACTATCTGATAATCTCAGACACTATCTGACAATCTGAGACACTCTCTGACACTCTCTGACTCTCTCAGAATCTCTCAGACTCTCTCTGACAATCTCAGACACTCTCTGACACTCTCTGACACTCTCTGACACACTCTGACACTCTCTATCAATCTCTGACACTCTCTGACAATCTCTATCACTCTCTGTCACTCTCTGACACTCTCAGACAATCTCTATCACTCTCTGACACTCTCTGACACTCTCTATCAATCTCTGACACTCTCTGAAACTCTCTATTACTCTCTGACACTCTCTGAAACTCTCAGACATTCTCTGACACTCTCAGACACTCTCTATCACTCTCTGACACTCTCTATTACTCTCTGACACTCTCTATCACTCTCTGGCACTCTCTATCAATCTCTGACACTCTCTGACACTCTCTATTACTCTCTGACAATCTCAGACACTCTCTGACACTCTCTGACAATCACTATCACTCTCTGACAATCTCTGACACTCTCTATCACTCTCTGACACTCTCTATTATTCTCTGACATTCTCTGACACTCTCAGACACTCTCTGACACTCTCAGACACTCTCTGACACACTCTGACACTCTCTATCAATCTCTGACACTCTCTGACAATCTCTATCACTCTCTGTCACTCTCTGACACTCTCAGACAATCTCTATCACTCTCTGACACTCTCTGACACTCTCTATCAATCTCTGACACTCTCTGAAACTCTCTATTACTCTCTGACACTCTCTGAAACTCTCAGACATTCTCTGACACTCTCAGACACTCTCTATCACTCTCTGACACTCTCTATTACTCTCTGACACTCTCTATCACTCTCTGGCACTCTCTATCAATCTCTGACACTCTCTGACACTCTCTATTACTCTCTGACAATCTCAGACACTCTCTGACACTCTCTGACAATCACTATCACTCTCTGACAATCTCTGACACTCTCTATCACTCTCTGACACTCTCTATTATTCTCTGACATTCTCTGACACTCTCAGACACTCTCTGACACTCTCAGACACTCGATATTAATCTCTGACACTCTCTGACCCTCTCTGACTCTCTCTGACACTCTCTGACACTCTCAGACACTCTCTGACACTCTCTGACACTCTCTGACACTCTTTGACTCTCTCTATCACTCTCTGACAAACTCTATCACTCTCTGACACTCTCTGTCAATCTCAGACTCTCTCAGAAACTCGCTGACACTCTCTATTATTCTCTGACACTCTCCGACACTCTCAGACACTCTCTGACACTCTCAGACACTCTCATACACTCTCTATCACTCTCAGACTATCTCTGACACTCTCTGACACTCTCTGACACTCGATATTAATCTCTGACACTCTCTGACACTCTCAGACACTCTCAGACACTCTCTATCACTCTTTGACTCTCTCTATCACTCTCTGACACTCTCTATCACTCTCTAACACTCTTTGACTCTCTCAGACACTCTCTGACAATCTCTCACACTGTTTGACTCTCTCTATCACTCTCTGACACTCTCTATCACTCTCTGACACTCTCTGACACTCTCTATTACTCTCTGACACTCTCAGACACTCTCTATTACTCTCTGACACTCTCTGACACTCTCTGACACTCTCAGACACTCTCAGACACTCTCTGAACATCTCAGACACACTCTATCAGTCTCTGACACTCTCTGACACTCTCAGACATTCTCTGACACTCTCAGACACTCTCTATCACTCTGTATCAATCTCTCACACTCTCTGACACTCTCTATTACTCTCTGACACTCTCTGACACTCTCTGACACTCTCTGACACTCACAGACACTCTCAGACATTCTCTATCACTCTCTGACACTCTCTGACACTCTCTTTCACTCTCTGACACTCTCAGACAATCGCTGCCACTCTCAATCACTCTCTGACACTCTCTATCACTCTCAGACACTCCTGACCATCTCTATCACTCTCTGACACTCTCAGACACTATCTGTCACTCTCTGACACTATCTGATAATCTCAGACATTATCTGACAATCTGAGACACTCTCTGACACTCTCTGACACTCACAGACACTCTCAGACATTCTCTATCACTCTCTGACACTCTCTGACACTCTCTTTCACTCTCTGACACTCTCAGACAATCGCTGCCACTCTCAATCACTCTCTGACACTCTCTATCACTCTCAGACACTCCTGACCATCTCTATCACTCTCTGACACTCTCAGACACTATCTGTCACTCTCTGACACTATCTGATAATCTCAGACACTATCTGACAATCTGAGACACTCTCTGACACTCTCTGACTCTCTCAGAATCTCTCAGACTCTCTCTGACAATCTCAGACACTCTCTGACACTCTCTGACACTCTCTGACACACTCTGACACTCTCTATCAATCTCTGACACTCTCTGACAATCTCTATCACTCTCTGTCACTCTCTGACACTCTCAGACAATCTCTATCACTCTCTGACACTCTCTGACACTCTCTATCAATCTCTGACACTCTCTGAAACTCTCTATTACTCTCTGACACTCTCTGAAACTCTCAGACATTCTCTGACACTCTCAGACACTCTCTATCACTCTCTGACACTCTCTATTACTCTCTGACACTCTCTATCACTCTCTGGCACTCTCTATCAATCTCTGACACTCTCTGACACTCTCTATTACTCTCTGACAATCTCAGACACTCTCTGACACTCTCTGACAATCACTATCACTCTCTGACAATCTCTGACACTCTCTATCACTCTCTGACACTCTCTATTATTCTCTGACATTCTCTGACACTCTCAGACACTCTCTGACACTCTCAGACACTCGATATTAATCTCTGACACTCTCTGACCCTCTCTGACTCTCTCTGACACTCTCTGACACTCTCAGACACTCTCTGACACTCTCTGACACTCTCTGACACTCTTTGACTCTCTCTATCACTCTCTGACAAACTCTATCACTCTCTGACACTCTCTGTCAATCTCAGACTCTCTCAGAAACTCGCTGACACTCTCTATTATTCTCTGACACTCTCCGACACTCTCAGACACTCTCTGACACTCTCAGACACTCTCATACACTCTCTATCACTCTCAGACTATCTCTGACACTCTCTGACACTCTCTGACACTCGATATTAATCTCTGACACTCTCTGACACTCTCAGACACTCTCAGACACTCTCTATCACTCTTTGACTCTCTCTATCACTCTCTGACACTCTCTATCACTCTCTAACACTCTTTGACTCTCTCAGACACTCTCTGACAATCTCTGACACTCTTTGACTCTCTCTATCACTCTCTGACACTCTCTATCACTCTCTGACACTCTCTGACACTCTCTATTACTCTCTGACACTCTCAGACACTCTCTATTACTCTCTGACACTCTCTGACACTCTCTGACACTCTCAGACACTCTCAGACACTCTCTGAACATCTCAGACACACTCTATCAGTCTCTGACACTCTCTGACACTCTCAGACATTCTCTGACACTCTCAGACACTCTCTATCACTCTGTATCAATCTCTCACACTCTCTGACACTCTCTATTACTCTCTGACACTCTCTGACACTCTCAGACACTCTCTGACCATCTCAGACACTCTCCATCACTCTCTCACACTCTCTGACAATCGCTATCACTCTCTGACACTCTCTGACGCTCTCTGACACTCTCAGACACTCTCTGACACTCTCAGACACACTCTATCACTCTCTGACACTCTCTGCCACTCTCTATCACTCTCTGACACTCTCTATCACTCTCTGATACACTCTATCACTCTCTGGCACCATCTGACACTCTCTATCAATCTTTCACACTCTCTGACACTCTCTATTACGCTCTCACACTCTCTGACACTCTCAGACACTCTCAGACACTCTCAGACACTCTCTGACACTCACTGACACTCTCTATCACTCTCTATCACTCTGAGACCATCTCTGACACTCTCACACACTCTCAGACACTCTCAGACACTCCCTGACACTCTCTGACACTCTCAGACACTCTCTGACAATCTCTAACACTCTCTGACACTCTCTGACACTCTCTGACACTCTCTGACACTCTCAGACACTCTCTGACAATCTCTATCACTCTCTGACACTCTCTGACAATCTCTATCACTCTCTGACACTCTCTGACACTCTCTGACACTCTCTGACACTCTCAGACACTCTCAGACACTCTCTGACACTCTCTGACACTCTCTGATACTCTTTGACTCTCTCTATCACTCTCTGACACTCTCTATCACTCTCTGACACTCTCTGACACTCTCAGACACGCTCAGATACTCTCTGACACTCTTTGACTCTCTCTATCACTCTCTGACAGTCTCTATCACTCTCTGACACTCTCTGACACTCTCATACACTCTCAGATACTCTCTGACACTCTCTGACACTCTCAGACTCTCTCTGACAATCTCTATCACTCTCTGACAATCTCTGACAATCTCTGACACTCTCAGACACACTCTATCACTCTCTGACACTCTCTGACACTCTCTATCACTCTCTTACACTCTCTGACACTCTCTGACACTCTCTGACAATCTCTGACACTGTCAGACACACTCTATCACTCTCTGACACTCTCTGACACTCTCTATCACTCTCTGACACTCTCAGACGCTCTCTGACACTCTCAGACACTCTCAGACACTCTCTCTCACTCTCTGACCCTCTCTGACTCTCTCAGACACTCTCTATTGCTCTCTGACACTCTCAGACACTCTCTATTACTCTCTGACACACTCTGTCACTCTCTGACACTCTCTTATAATCTCAGACACTATCTGACACTCTGCGACACTCTCTGACACACTCCAACACTCTCTATCACTCTCTGACACTCTCCATCACTCTCTGAAACTCTCTGACGCTCTCAGACACTCTCTGACACTCTCTGACACTCTCTACCACTCTCTGACACTCTCAGACATTCTCTATCACTCTCCGACTCTCTCCATTGCTCTCTGAAACTCTCTGACGCTCTCAGACACTCTCTGACACTCTCTGAAACTCTCTGACACTCTCCATCACTCTCAGATACTCTCTGACATTCTCTATCACTCTCTGACACTCTCAGACACTCTCTGACACTCTGTGACACTCTCTGACACTCTTTGACTCTCTCTATCACTCTCTGACACTCTGACACTCTCTATCACTCTCTGACACTCTCTGACACTCTCAGACACTCTCAGATACTCTCTGACACTCTCTGACACTCTCAGACACTCTCTGACAATCTCTGATACTCTCAGACACACTCGATCACTCTCTGACACTCTCTGACACTCTCTGACACTCTCTGACACTCTCAGACACTCTCCATCTCTCTCTGACACTCTAAGACACTCTCCATCACTCTCTGACACTCTCTGACTATCTCTGACTCTCACAGACACTCACAGACACTCTCTGACACTCTCTGACACTCTCTGACACTCTCTATCACTCTCTGACACTCTCTATCACTCTCTGACACTCTCTGACACTCTCTGACACTCACAGACACTCTCAGACATTCTCTATCACTCTCTGACATTCTCGATCACTCTCTGACACTCTCTGACACTCTCTTTCACTCTCTGACACTCTCAGACAATCGCTGCCACTCTCAATCACTCTCTGACACTCTCTATCACTCTCAGACACTCCTGACCATCTCTATCACTCTCTGACACTCTCAGACACTCTCTGTCACTCTCTGACACTATCTGATAATCTCAGACACTATCTGACAATCTGAGACACTCTCTGACACTCTCAGACATTCTCTGACACTCTCAGACACTCTCTGTCACTCTCTATCAATCTCTCACACTCTCTGACACTCTCTATTACTCTCTGACACTCTCTGACACTCTCAGACACTCTCTGACCATCTCAGACACTCTCCATCACTCTCTCACACTCTCTGACAATCGCTATCACTCTCTGACACTCTCTGACGTTCTCTGACACTCTCAGACACTCTCTGACACTCTCAGACACACTCTATCACTCTCTGACACTCTCTGCCACTCTCTATCACTCTCTGACACTCTCTATCACTCTCTGATACACTCTATCACTCTCTGGCACTCTCTGACACTCTCTATCAATCTTTCACACTCTCTGACACTCTCTATTACTCTCTGACACTCTCAGACACTCTCAGACACTCTCAGACACTCTCAGACACTCTCTGACACTCACTGACACTCTCTATCACTCTCTATCACTCTGAGACCATCTCTGACACTCTCACACACTCTCAGACACTCTCAGACACCCCCTGACACTCTCTGACACTCTCTGACACTCTCTGACAATCTCTAACACTCTCTGACACTCTCTGACACTCTCTGACACTCTCAGACACTCTCTGACAATCTCTATCACTCTCTGACTATCTCTGACACTCTCTGACAATCTCTATCACTCTCTGACACTCTCTGACACTCTCAGACACTCTCAGACACTCTCAGACACTCTCTGACACTCTCCGACACTCTCTGATACTCTTTGACTCTCTCTATCACTCTCTGACACTCTCTATCACTCTCTGACACTCTCTGACACTCTCAGACACGCTCAGATACTCTCTGACACTCTTTGACTCTCTCTATCACTCTCTGACAGTCTCTATCACTCTCTGACACTCTCTGACACTCTCATACACTCTCAGATACTCTCTGACACTCTCTGACACTCTCAGACTCTCTCTGACAATCTCTATCACTCTCTGACAATCTCTGACAATCTCTGACACTCTCAGACACACTCTATCACTCTCTGACACTCTCTGACACTCTCTATCACTCTCTTACACTCTCTGACACTCTCTGACACTCTCTGACAATCTCTGACACTGTCAGACACACTCTATCACTCTCTGACACTCTCTGACACACTCTGTCACTCTCTGACACTCTCTTATAATCTCAGACACTATCTGACACTCTGCGACACTCTCTGACACACTCCAACACTCTCTATCACTCTCTGACACTCTCCATCACTCTCTGAAACTCTCTGACGCTCTCAGACACTCTCTGACACTCTCTGACACTCTCTACCACTCTCTGACACTCTCAGACATTCTCTATCACTCTCCGACTCTCTCCATTGCTCTCTGAAACTCTCTGACGCTCTCAGACACTCTCTGACACTCTCTGAAACTCTCTGACACTCTCCATCACTCTCAGATACTCTCTGACATTCTCTATCACTCTCTGACACTCTCAGACACTCTCTATCACTCTCAGACTATCTCTGACACTCTCAGACACTCTCAGACACTCTCTGACACTCTCTGACACTCTCTGACACTCTTTGACTCTCTCTATCACTCTCTGACACTCTGACACTCTCTATCACTCTCTGACACTCTCTGACACTCTCAGACACTCTCAGATACTCTCTGACACTCTCTGACACTCTCAGACACTCTCTGACAATCTCTGATACTCTCAGACACACTCGATCACTCTCTGACACTCTCTGACACTCTCTGACACTCTCTGACACTCTCAGACACTCTCCATCACTCTCTGACACTCTAAGACACTCTCCATCACTCTCTGACACTCTCTGACTATCTCTGACTCTCACAGACACTCACAGACACTCTCTGACACTCTCTGACACTCTCTGACACTCTCTATCACTCTCTGACACTCTCTATCACTCTCTGACACTCTCTGACACTCTCTGACACTCACAGACACTCTCAGACATTCTCTATCACTCTCTGACATTCTCGATCACTCTCTGACACTCTCTGACACTCTCTTTCACTCTCTGACACTCTCAGACAATCGCTGCCACTCTCAATCACTCTCTGACACTCTCTATCACTCTCAGACACTCCTGACCATCTCTATCACTCTCTGACACTCTCAGACACTCTCTGTCACTCTCTGACACTATCTGATAATCTCAGACACTATCTGACAATCTGAGACACTCTCTGACACTCTCAGACATTCTCTGACACTCTCAGACACTCTCTATCACTCTCTATCAATCTCTCACACTCTCTGACACTCTCTATTACTCTCTGACACTCTCTGACACTCTCAGACACTCTCTGACCATCTCAGACACTCTCCATCACTCTCTCACACTCTCTGACAATCGCTATCACTCTCTGACACTCTCTGACGTTCTCTGACACTCTCAGACACTCTCTGACACTCTCAGACACACTCTATCACTCTCTGACACTCTCTGCCACTCTCTATCACTCTCTGACACTCTCTATCACTCTCTGATACACTCTATCACTCTCTGGCACTCTCTGACACTCTCTATCAATCTTTCACACTCTCTGACACTCTCTATTACTCTCTCACACTCTCTGACACTCTCAGACACTCTCAGACACTCTCAGACACTCTCTGACACTCACTGACACTCTCTATCACTCTCTATCACTCTGAGACCATCTCTGACACTCTCACACACTCTCAGACACTCTCAGACACCCCCTGACACTCTCTGACACTCTCAGACACTCTCTGACAATCTCTAACACTCTCTGACACTCTCTGACACTCTCTGACACTCTCTGACACTCTCAGACACTCTCTGACAATCTCTATCACTCTCTGACTATCTCTGACACTCTCTGACAATCTCTATCACTCTCTGACACTCTCTGACACTCTCAGACACTCTCAGACATTCTCAGACACTCTCTGACACTCTCCGACACTCTCTGATACTCTTTGACTCTCTCTATCACTCTCTGACACTCTCTATCACTCTCTGACACTCTCTGACACTCTCAGACACGCTCAGATACTCTCTGACACTCTTTGACTCTCTCTATCACTCTCTGACAGTCTCTATCACTCTCTGACACTCTCTGACACTCTCATACACTCTCAGATACTCTCTGACACTCTCTGACACTCTCAGACTCTCTCTGACAATCTCTATCACTCTCTGACAATCTCTGACAATCTCTGACACTCTCAGACACACTCTATCACTCTCTGACACTCTCTGACACTCTCTATCACTCTCTTACACTCTCTGACACTCTCTGACACTCTCTGACAATCTCTGACACTGTCAGACACACTCTATCACTCTCTGACACTCTCTGACACTCTCTATCACTCTCTGACACTCTCAGACGCTCTCTGACACTCTCAGACACTCTCTGACACTCTCAGACACTCTCTCTCACTCTCTGACCCTCTCTGACTCTCTCAGACACTCTCTATTGCTCTCTGACACTCTCAGACACTCTCTATTACTCTCTGACACACTCTGTCACTCTCTGACACTCTCTTATAATCTCAGACACTATCTGACACTCTGCGACACTCTCTGACACACTCCAACACTCTCTATCACGCTCTGACACTCTCCATCACTCTCTGAAACTCTCTGACGCTCTCAGACACTCTCTGACACTCTCTGACACTCTCTACCACTCTCTGACACTCTCAGACATTCTCTATCACTCTCCGACTCTCTCCATTGCTCTCTGAAACTCTCTGACGCTCTCAGACACTCTCTGACACTCTCTGAAACTCTCTGACACTCTCCATCACTCTCAGATACTCTCTGACATTCTCTATCACTCTCTGACACTCTCAGACACTCTCTATCACTCTCAGACTATCTCTGACACTCTCAGACACTCTCAGACACTCTCTGACACTCTCTGACACTCTCTGACACTCTTTGACTCTCTCTATCACTCTCTGACACTCTGACACTCTCTATCACTCTCTGACACTCTCTGACACTCTCAGACACTCTCAGATACTCTCTGACACTCTCTGACACTCTCAGACACTCTCTGACAATCTCTGATACTCTCAGACACACTCTATCACTCTCTGACACTCTCTGACACTCTCTGACACTCTCAGACACTCTCCATCACTCTCTGACACTCTAAGACACTCTCCATCACTCTCTGACACTCTCTGACTATCTCTGACACTCACAGACACTCACAGACACTCTCTGACACTCTCTGACACTCTCTGACACTCTCTATCACTCTCTGACACTCTCTATCACTCTCTGACACTCTCTGACACTCTCTGACACTCACAGACACTCTCAGACATTCTCTATCACTCTCTGACATTCTCGATCACTCTCTGACACTCTCTGACACTCTCTTTCACTCTCTGACACTCTCAGACAATCGCTGCCACTCTCAATCACTCTCTGACACTCTCTATCACTCTCAGACACTCCTGACCATCTCTATCACTCTCTGACACTCTCAGACACTCTCTGTCACTCTCTGACACTATCTGATAATCTCAGACACTATCTGACAATCTGAGACACTCTCTGACACTCTCTGACTCTCTCAGAATCTCTCAGACTCTCTCTGACAATCTCAGACACTCTCTGACACTCTCTGACACTCTCTGACACACTCTGACACTCTCTATCACTCTCTGACACTCTCTGACAATCTCTATCACTCTCTGTCACTCTCTGACACTCTCAGACAATCTCTATCACTCTCTGACACTCTCTGACACTCTCTATCAATCTCTGACACTCTCTGAAACTCTCTATTACTCTCTGACACTCTCTGAAACTCTCAGACATTCTCTGACACTCTCAGACACTCTCTATCACTCTCTGACACTCTCTATTACTCTCTGACACTCTCTATCACTCTCTGGCACTCTCTATCAATCTCTGACACTCTCTGACACTCTCTATTACTCTCTGACAATCTCAGACACTCTCTGACACTCTCTGACAATCACTATCACTCTCTGACAATCTCTGACACTCTCTATCACTCTCTGACACTCTCTATTATTCTCTGACATTCTCTGACAATCTCAGACACTCTCTGACACTCTCAGACACTCGATATTAATCTCTGACACTCTCTGACCCTCTCTGACTCTCTCTGAAACTCTCTGACACTCTCAGACACTCTCTGACACTCTCTGACACTCTCTGACACTCTCTGACACTCTTTGACTCTCTCTATCACTCTCTGATAAACTCTATCACTCTCTGACACTCTCTGACAATCTCAGACTCTCTCAGAAACTCGCTGACACTCTCTATTATTCTCTGACACTCTCCGACACTCTCAGACACTCTCTGACACTCTCAGACACTCTCATACACTCTCTATCACTCTCAGACTATCTCTGACACTCTCTGACACTCTCTGACACTCGATATTAATCTCTGACACTCTCTGACACTCTCAGACACTCTCAGACACTCTCTATCACTCTTTGACTCTCTCTATCACTCTCTGACACTCTCTATCACTCTCTAACACTCTTTGACTCTCTCAGACACTCTCTGACAATCTCTGACACTCTTTGACTCTCTCTATCACTCTCTGACACTCTCTATCACTCTCTGACACTCTCTGGCACTCTCTATTACTCTCTGACACTCTCAGACACTCTCTATTACTCTCTGACACTCTCTGACACTCTCAGACACTCTCAGACACTCTCTGAACATCTCAGACACTCTCTATCACTCTCTGACACTCTCTGACACTCTCAGACATTCTCTGACACTCTCAGACACTCTCTATCACTCTCTATCAATCTCTCACACTCTCTGACACTCTCTATTACTCTCTGACACTCTCTGACACTCTCAGACACTCTCTGACCATCTCAGACAATCTCCATCACTCTCTCACACTCTCTGACAATCGCTATCACTCTCTGACACTCTCTGACGCTCTCTGACACTCTCAGACACTCTCTGACACTCTCAGACACACTCTATCACTCTCTGACACTCTCTGCCACTCTCTATCACTCTCTGACACTCTCTATCACTCTCTGATACACTCTATCACTCTCTGGCACTCTCTGACACTCTCTATCAATCTTTCACACTCTCTGACACTCTCTATTACTCTCTCACACTCTCTGACACTCTCAGACACTCTCTGACAATCTCAGACACTCTCTATCACTCTCTGACACTCTCTGACAATCGCCATCACTCTCTGACACTCTCTGACACTCTCAGACACTCGCTGACACTCTCAGACACACTCTATCACTCTCAGACACACTCTATCACTCTCTGACACACTCTATCAATCTCTGACACTCTCTGACACTCTCTATCACTCTCTGACACTCTCAGACGCTCTCTGACACTCTCAGACACTCTCTGACACTCTCAGACACTCTCTCTCACTCTCTGACCCTCTCTGACTCTCTCAGACACTCTCTATTGCTCTCTGACACTCTCAGACACTCTCTATTACTCTCTGACACACTCTGTCACTCTCTGACACTCTCTTATAATCTCAGACACTATCTGACACTCTGCGACACTCTCTGACACGCTCCAACACTCTCTATCACTCTCTGACACTCTCCATCACTCTCTGAAACTCTCTGACGCTCTCAGACACTCTCTGACACTCTCTGACACTCTCTACCACTCTCTGACACTCTCAGACATTCTCTATCACTCTCCGACTCTCTCCATTGCTCTCTGAAACTCTCTGACGCTCTCAGACACTCTCTGACACTCTCTGAAACTCTCTGACACTCTCCATCACTCTCAGATACTCTCTGACATTCTCTATCACTCTCTGACACTCTCAGACACTCTCTATCACTCTCAGACTATCTCTGACACTCTCAGACACTCTCAGACACTCTCTGACACTCTCTGACACTCTCTGACACTCTTTGACTCTCTCTATCACTCTCTGACACTCTCTGACACTCTCTATCACTCTCTGACACTCTCTATCACTCTCTGACACTCTCTGACACTCTCAGACACTCTCAGATACTCTCTGACACTGTCAGACACTCTCTGACAATCTCTGACAATCTCTGATACTCTCAGACACTCTCCATCACTCTCTGACACTCTAAGACACTCTCCATCACTCTCTGACACTCTCTGACTATCTCTGACACTCACAGACACTCACAGACACTCACAGACACTCACAGACACTCTCTGACACTCTCTGACACTCTCTGACACTCTCTGACACTCTCTATCACTCTCTGACACTCTCTATCACTCTCTGACACTCTCTGACACTCTCTGACACTCACAGACACTCTCAGACATTCTCTATCACTCTCTGACATTCTCTATCACTCTCTGACACTCTCTGACACTCTCTTTCACTCTCTGACACTCTCAGACAATCGCTGCCACTCTCAATCACTCTCTGACACTCTCTATCACTCTCAGACACTCCTGACCATCTCTATCACTCTCTGACACTCTCAGACACTCTCTGTCACTCTCTGACACTATCTGATAATCTCAGACACTATCTGACAATCTGAGACACTCTCTGACACTCTCTGACTCTCTCAGAATCTCTCAGACTCTCTCTGACAATCTCAGACACTCTCTGACACTCTCTGACACACTCTGACACTCTCTATCACTCTGTGACACTCTCTGACAATCTCTATCACTCTCTGTCACTCTCTGACACTCTCAGACAATCTCTATCACTCTCTGACACTCTCTGACACTCTCTATCAATCTCTGACACTCTCTGAAACTCTCTATTACTCTCTGACACTCTCTGAAACTCTCAGATATTCTCTGACACTCTCAGACACTCTCTATCACTCTCTGACACTCTCTATTACTCTCTGACACTCTCTATCACTCTCTGGCACTCTCTATCAATCTCTGACACTCTCTGACACTCTCTATTACTCTCTGACAATCTCAGACACTCTCTGACACTCTCTGACAATCACTATCACTCTCTGACAATCTCTGACACTCTCTATCACTCTCTGACACTCTCTATTATTCTCTGACATTCTCTGACACTCTCAGACACTCTCTGACACTCTCAGACACTCGATATTAATCTCTGACACTCTCTGACCCTCTCTGACTCTCTCTGACACTCTCTGACACTCTCAGACACTCTCTGACACTCTCTGACACTCTCTGACACTCTTTGACTCTCTCTATCACTCTCTGACAAACTCTATCACTCTCTGACACTCTCTGACAATCTCAGACTCTCTCAGAAACTCGCTGACAGACTCTATTATTCTCTGACACTCTCCGACACTCTCAGACACTCTCTGACACTCTCAGACACTCTCATACACTCTCTATCACTCTCAGACTATCTCTGACACTCTCTGACACTCTCTGACACTCGATATTAATCTCTGACACTCTCTGACACTCTCAGACACTCTCAGACACTCTCTATCACTCTTTGACTCTCTCTATCACTCTCTGACACTCTCTATCACTCTCTAACACTCTTTGACTCTCTCAGACACTCTCTGACAATCTCTGACACTCTTTGACTCTCTCTATCACTCTCTGACACTCTCTATCACTCTCTGACACTCTCTGACACTCTCTATTACTCTCTGACACTCTCAGACACTCTCTATTACCCTCTGACACTCTCTGACACTCTCTGACACTCTCAGACACTCTCAGACAGTCTCTGAACATCTCAGACACTCTCTATCACTCTCTGACACTCTCTGACACTCTCAGACATTCTCTGACACTCTCAGACACTCTCTATCACTCTCTATCAATCTCTCACACTCTCTGACACTCTCTATTACTCTCTGACACTCTCTGACACTCTCAGACACTCTCTGACCATCTCAGACACTCTCCATCACTCTCTCACACTCTCTGACAATCGCTATCACTCTCTGACACTCTCTGACGCTCTCTGACACTCTCAGACACTCTCTGACACTCTCAGACACACTCTATCACTCTCTGACACTCTCTGCCACTCTCTATCACTCTCTGACACTCTCTGACACTCTCAGACACTCTCTGACCATCTCAGACACTCTCCATCACTCTCTCACACTCTCTGACAATCGCTATCACTCTCTGACACTCTCTGACGCTCTCTGACACTCTCAGACACTCTCTGGCACTCTCTGACACTCTCTATCAATCTTTCACACTCTCTGACACTCTCTATTACTCTCTCACACTCTCTGACACTCTCAGGCACTCTCTGACAATCTCAGACACTCTCTATCACTCTCTGACACTCTCTGACAATCGCCATCACTCTCTGACACTCTCTGACACTCTCAGACACTCGCTGACACTCTCAGACACACTCTATCACTCTCAGACACACTCTATCACTCTCTGACACTCTCTATCACTCTCTGACAATCTCAGACACTCTCAGACACACTCTGAAACTCTGAGACACTCTCTGACACTCTCGATCACTCTCTATCACTCTCAGGCACTCTCTGACACTCTCTATCACTCTCTATCACTCTCTGACACTCCAGACACTCTCTTAATCTTCTGACACTCTCTATCCCTCTCTGACTCTCACTGACAATCTCTATCACTCTCTGACACACTCTATTACTATCTGACACTCTCAGACACTCTCTATCACTCTCTGTCAAACTCTGACACTCACTATTACCCGCAGACACTCTCTGACACTCTCTATCACTCTCTGACACTCTCTGAAACTCACAGACACTCTCTATCACTCTCTGACACTCTCTGACTATCTCTATCACTCTCTGACACTCCCTGACACTCTAGGACATTCTCTGACACACTCAGAAACTCTCTATCACTCTCTGACACACTCTATCACTCTCCACTACTCTCTATCACTCTCTGGAACTCTCTGACACTCTCTATCACTCTCTGACACTCTCAGACACTCTCAGACACTCTCAGACACTCTCAGACACTCTCTGACACTCTCAGACACTCTCTGACACTCTCTGACACTCTTTGACTCTCCATCACTCTCTCACAAACTCTATCACTCTCTGACACCCTCTGACAATCTCAGACACTCTCAGACACACTCTGAAACTCTGAGACACTCTCTGACACTCCAGACACTCTCTATCGCTCTCTGACTCTCACTAACAATCTCTATCACTCTCTGACACACTCTATTACTATCTGACACTCTCAGACACACTCTATCACTCTCTGACAAACTCTGACACTCACTATTACCCTCAGACACTCTCTGACACTCTCTATCACTCTCTGACACTCTCTGAAACTCACTATTACCCTCAGACACTCTCTGACACTCTCCATCACTCTCTGACACTCTCTGACTATCCCTGACACTCACAGACACTCACAGACACTCTCTGACACTCTCTGACACTCTCTGACACTCTCTGACACTCTCTGTCACTCTCTGACACTCTCTATCACTCTCTGACACTCTCTGACACTCTCTGACACTCACAGACACTCTCAGACATTCTCTATCACTCTCTGACATTCTCTATCACTCTCTGACACTCTCTGACACTCTCTTTCACTCTCTGACACTCTCAGACAATCGCTGCCACTCTCTATCACTCTCTGACACTCTGTATCACTCTCAGACACTCCTGACCATCTCTATCACTCTCTGACACTCTCAGACACTCTCTGTCACTCTCTGACACTATCTGATAATCTCAGACACTATCTGACAATCTGAGACACTCTCTGACACTCTCTGACTCTCTCAGAATCTCTCAGACTCTCTCTGACAATCTCAGACACTCTCTGACACTCTCTGACACACTCTGACACTCTCTATCACTCTCTGACACTCTCTGACAATCTCTATCACTCTCTGTCACTCTCTGACACTCTCAGACAATCTCTATCACTCTCTGACACTCTCTGACACTCTCTATCAATCTCTGACACTCTCTGAAACTCTCTATTACTCTCTGACACTCTCTGAAACTCTCAGACATTCTCTGACACGCTCAGACACTCTCTATCACTCTCTGACACTCTCTATTACTCTCTGACACTCTCTATCACTCTCTGGCACTCTCTATCAATCTCTGACACTCTCTGACACTCTCTATTACTCTCTGACAATCTCTATCACTCTCTGACACTCTCTGACAATCACTATCACATTCTGACAATCTCTGACACTCTATCACTCTCTGACACTCTCTATTATTCTCTGACATTCTCTGACACTCTCAGACACTCTCTGACAATCTCTATCACTCTCTGACACTGTCTGACAATCGCCATCACTCTCTGACACTCTCTGACACTCTCAGACACTCGCTGACACTCTCAGACACACTCTATCACTCTCTGACACTCTCTATCACTCTCTGACAATCTCAGACACTCTCAGACACACTCTGAAACTCTGAGACACTCTCTGACACTCTCGATCACTCTCTATCACTCTCAGGCACTCTCTATCACTCTCAGGCACTCTCTGACACTCTCTATCACTCTCTATCACTCTCTGACACTCTCTATCACTCTCTGACTCTCACTGACACTCCAGACACTCTCTATCACTCTCTGACACTCTCTATCATTCTCTGACTCTCACTGACAATCTCTATCACTCTCTGACACACTCTATTACTATCTGACACTCTCAGACACTCTCTATCACTCTCTGACAAACTCTGACACTCACTATTACCCTCAGACACTCTCTGACACTCTCTATCACTCTCTGACACTCTCTGAAACTCACAGACACTCTCTATCACTCTCTGACACTCTCTGACTATCTCTATCACTCTCTGACACTCCCTGACACTCTCGGACATTCTCTGACACACTCAGAAAATCTCTATCACTCTCTGACACACTCTATCACTCTCCACTACTCTCTATCACTCTCTGGAACTCTCTGACACTCTCTATCACTCTCAAAGAACAAAGAACAAAGATAATTACAGCACAGGAACAGGCCCTTCGGCCCTCCAAGCCTGCGCCGATCCAGATCCTCTCTCTAAACATGTCGCCTATTTTCTAAGCTTCTGTATCTCTTTTCTTCCTGCCCATTCATGTATCTGTCTAGATACATCTTAAAAGACTCCATCGTGCCCGCATCTACCACCTCCGCTGGCAATGCGTTCCAGGTGCCCACCACCCTCTGCGTAAAGAACTTTCCACGCATATCCCCCCTAAACATTTCCCCTTTCACTTTGAACTCGTGTCCTCTAGTAATTGAAACCCCCACTCTGGGAAAAGGCTTCTTGCTATCCACCCTGTCTATACCTCTCATGATTTTGTACACCTCAATCAGGTCCCCCCTCAACCTCCGTCTTTCTAATGAAAATAATCCTAATCTACTCAACCTCTCTTCATAGCTAGCGCCCTCCATACCAGGCAACATCCTGGTGAACCTCCTCTGCACCCTTTCCAAAGCATCCACATCCTTTTGATAATGTGGCGACCAGAACTGTACGCAGTATTCCAAATGTGGCCGAACCAAAGTCCTATACAACTGTAACATGACCTGCCAACTCTTGTACTCAATGCCCCGTCCGATGAAGGAAAGCATGCCTTATGCCTTCTTGACCACTCTATTTACCTGCGTTGCCACCTTCAGGGAACAGTGGACCTGAACACCCAAATCTCTCTGGACATCAATTTTCCCCAGGACTTTTCCATTTACTGTTTAGTTCACTCTTGAATTGGATCTTCCAAAATGCATCACCTCGCATTTGCCCTGATTGAACTCCATCTGCCATTTCTCTGCCCAACTCTCCAATCTATCTATATTCTGCTGTATTCTCTGACAGTCCCCTTCACTATCTGCTACTCCACCAATCTTAGTGTCGTCTGCAAATTTGCTAATCAGTCCACCTATACTTTCCTCCAAATCATTAATGTATATCACAAACAACAGTGGTCCCAGCACGGATCCTTGTGGAACACCACTGATCACACGTCTCCATTTTGAGAAACTCCCTTCTACTGCTACTCTCTGTCTCCTGTTGCCCAGCCAGTTCTTTATCCATCTAGCTAGTACACCTTGGACCCCAAGCGCCTTCACTTTCTCCATCAGCCTGCCATGGGGAACCTTATCAAACGCCTTACTGAAGTCCATGTATATGACATCGACAGCCCTTCCGTCATCAATCAACTTTGTCACTTCCTCAAAGAATTCTATTATGTTGGTTAGACATGACCTTCCCTGCACAAAACCATGTTGCCTATCACTGATGAGCCCATTTTCTTCCAAATGGGAATAGATCCTATCCCTCAGTATCTTCTGCAGCAGCTTCCCTACCACTGACGTCAGGCTCACCGGTCTATGACTCTCAGACACTCTCTGACACTCTCTGACACTCTCTATCACTCTTAGACTCTCTCTGACAATCTCTATCACTCTCTGACACTCTCTGACACTCTCTGACACGCTCTGACACTCTCTGACAATCTCTATCACTCTCTGACACTCTCTGACACTCTCTGACACTCTCAGACAATCCTGACTCTCTCTATCACTCTCTGACACTCTAAGACACTCTCCATCACTCTCTGACACTCTCTCTCACTCTCTGACACTATCTGATAATCTCAGACACTATCTGACAATCTGAGACACGCTCTGACACTCTGACTCTCTCAGACTCTCTCAGCCACTCTCAGACACTCTCTGACACTCTCTGACACTCTCTGACACACTCTGACACACTCTGACACACTCTGACTCTCTCTGACTCTCTCTATCACTCTCTGACTCTCTCTATCACTCTCTGACTCTCTCAGACTCTCTCTGACACTCTCAGACACTCTCAGACACTCTCAGACACTCTCTGACACTCTCTGACTCTCTCTATCACTCTCTGACACTCTCTGACACTCTCTGACTCTCTCTATCACTCTCTGACACTCTCTATCACTCTCTGACACTCTCAATCACTCTCTGACACTCTCTGACACTCTCTGACACTCTTTGACTCTCTATCACTCTCTCAGACACTCTCTGACACTTAAAGACACTCTCTATCATGCTCTGACACTCTCTGACACTCTCTATCACTCTCTGACACTCTCAGACACTCTCTATCACTCTCTGACACTCTCTATCACTCTCAGACACTCTCAGACACTCTCTATCACTCTCAGACACTCTCTGACACTCTCTATCACTCTTAGACTGTCTCTGACAATCTCTATCACTCTCTGACACACTCTGACACTCTCTGACACTCTCTGACACTCTCTGACAATCTCTATCACTCTCTGACACTCTCTGACACTCTCAGACACTCTCAGACATTCTCTGACACTCTCAGACACTCACTATCACTCTCAGACACTCACTATCACTCTCAGACACTCTCTGATATTCTCCATCACTCTCTGACATTCTCAGATACTCTCTGTCACTCTCTGACACTCTCTATCACTCTCTGACACTCTCAGACACTCTCAGACACTCTCTATCACTCTCTCACACTCTCGCACTCTCTGACAATCGCTATCACTCTCTGACACTCTCAGACACTCTCTGACCATCTCAGACACTCTCTATCACTCTCTCACACTCTCTGACAATCGCTATCACTCTCTGACACTCTCAGACACTCTCTGACACTCTCAGACACACTCTATCACTCTCTGACACTCTCTGACACTCTCTATCACTCTCTGACACTCTCTGACACTCGACATTAATCTCTGACACTCTCTGCCACTCTCTATCACTCTCTGACACTCTCTATCACTCTCTGATACACTCTATCACTCTCTGGCACTCTCTGACACTCTCTATCAATCTTTCACACTCTCTGACACTCTCTATTACTCTCTCACACTCTCTGACACTCTCCGACACTCTCTGACAATCTCAGACACTCTCTATCACTCTGTGACACTCTCTGACAATCGCCATCACTCTCTGACACTCTCTGACACTCTCAGACACTCGCTGACACTCTCAGACACACTCTATCACTCTCAGACACACTCTATCACTCTCTGA
Organism: Heterodontus francisci; assembly: GCF_036365525.1. NCBI lineage: Eukaryota > Metazoa > Chordata > Chondrichthyes > Heterodontiformes > Heterodontidae > Heterodontus > Heterodontus francisci. The sequence goes on along the minus strand of NW_027140547.1, from coordinate 85,051 downwards.
CACTCTCTATCACTCTCTGACAATCTCAGACACTCTCAGACACACTCTGAAACTCTGAGACACTCTCTGACACTCTCGATCACTCTCTATCAATCTCAGGCACTCTCTGACACTCTCTATCACTCAGTGACACTCCAGACACTCTCTATCACTCTCTGACACTCTCTATCACTCTCTGACTCTCACTGACAATCTCTATCACTCTCTGACACACTCTATTACTATCTGACACTCTCAGACACTCTCTATCACTCTCTGACAAACTCTGACACTCACTATTACCCTCAGACACTCTCTGACACTCTCTATCACTCTCTGACACTCTCTGAAACTCACAGACACTCTCTATCACTCTCTGACACTCTCTGACTATCTCTATCACTCTCTGACACTCCCTGACACTCTAGGACATTCTCTGACACACTCAGAAACTCTCTATCACTCTCTGACACACTCTATCACTCTCCACTACTCTCTATCACTCTCTGGAACTCTCTGACACTCTCTATCACTCTCTGACACTCTCTGACACTCTCAGACACTCCTGACTCTCTCTATCACTCTCTGACACTCTCTCTCACTCTCTGACACTATCTGATAATCTCAGACACTATCTGACAATCTGAGACACGCTCTGACACTCTGACTCTCTCAGACTCTCTCAGCCACTCTCAGACACTCTCTGACACACTCTGACACTCTCTGACTCTCTCTGACTCTCTCTAAAACTCTCTGACTCTCTCAGACTCTCTCTGACACTCTCAGACACTCTCAGACACTCTCTGACACTCTCTGACACTCTCTGACTCTCTCTATCACTCTCTGACACTCTCTATCACTCTCTGACACTCTCTATCACTCTCTGACACTCTCTGACACTCTCTGACACTCTTTGACTCTCTCTATCACTCTCTCAGACACTCTCTGACACTTAAAGACACTCTCTATCATGCTCTGACACTCTCTGACACTCTCTATCACTCTCTGACACTCTCAGACACTCTCTATCACTCTCTGACACTCTCTATCACTCTCAGACACTCTCTATCACTCTCAGACACTCTCTGACACTCTCTGACACTCTCTATCACTCTTAGACTCTCTCTGACAATCTCTATCACTCTCTGACACTCTCTGACACTCTCTGACACTCTCTGACAATCTCTATCACTCTCTGCCACTCTCTATCACTCTTAGACTCTCTCTGACACTCTCTATTACTCTCTGACACTCTCTGACACTCTCAGACACTCTCTGACCATCTCAGACACTCTCAGACACTCTCTGACACTCTCAGACACACTCTATCACTCTCTGACACTCTCTGACACTCTCTATCACTCTCTGACACTCTCTGACACTCGACATTAATCTCTGACACTCTCTGACACTCTCTGACACTCTCAGACATTCTCTATCACTCTCTGACACTCTCTGACACTCTCTATCACTCTCTGACACTCTCTGACACTCGACATTAATCTCTGACACTCTCTGACACTCTCTGACACTCTCAGACATTCTCTATCACTCTCTGACACTCTCTGCCACTCTCTATCACTCTCTGACACTCTCTATCACTCTCTGATACACTCTATCACTCTCTGGCAATTTCTGACACACTCTATCAATCTTTCACACTCTCTGACACTCTCTATTACTCTCTCACACTCTCTGACACTCTCTGACACTCTCAGACACTCTCTGACAATCTCAGACACTCTCTGACACTCTCTGACACTCTCTGACAATCGCCATCACTCTCTGACACTCTCTGACACTCTCAGACACTCGCTGACACTCTCAGACACACTCTATCACTCTCTGACACTCTCTGACACTCTCTATCACTCTCTGACACTCTTTGACTCTCCATCACTCTCCACAAACTCTATCACTCTCTGACACCCTCTGACAATCTCAGACACTCTCAGACACATTCTGAAACTCTGAGACACTCTCAGACACACTCTATCACTCTCTGACACTCTCTATCACTCTCTGACACTCTCTGACACTCTCTGATACTCTTTGACTCTCCATCACTCTCTCACAAACTCTATCACTCTCTGACACCCTCTGACAATCTCAGACAAACTCTGAAACTCTGAGACACTCTCTGACACTCTCGATCACTCTCTATCACTCTCAGGCACTCTCTGACACTCTCTATCATTCTCTGACACTCCAGACACTCTCTATCACTCTCTGACACTCTCTGACACTCTCTATCACTCTCTGACTCTAACTGACAATCACTATCACTCTCTGACACTCTCTATTACTATCTGACACTCTCAGACACTCTCTATCACTCTCTGACAAACTCTGACACTCACTATTACCCTCAGACACTCTCTGACACTCTCTATCACTCTCTGACACTCTCTGAAACTCACAGACACTCTCTATCACTCTCTGACACTCTCTGACTATCTCGATCACTCTCTGACACTCCCTGACACTCTAGGACATTCTCTGACACACTCAGAAACTCTCTATCACTCTCTGACACACTCTATCACTCTCCACTACTCTCTATCACTCTCTGGAACTCCCTGACACTCTCTATCACTCTCTGACACTCTCTGACACTCTCAGACACTCCTGACTCTCTCTATCACTCTCTGACACTCTAAGACACTCTCCATCACTCTCTGACACTCTCTCTCACTCTCTGACACTATCTGATAATCTCAGACACTATCTGACAATCTGAGACACGCTCTGACACTCTGACTCTCTCAGACACTCTCAGACACTCTCTGACACTCTCTGACACTCTCTGACACTCTCTGACACACTCTGACACTCTTTGACTCTCTCTATCACTCTCTGACACTCTGAGTCTCTCAGACTCTCTCAGACTCTCTCTGACACTCTCTGACACTCTCTGACACTCTTTGACTCTCCATCACTCTCTCACAAACTCTATCACTCTCTGGCACCCTCTGACAATCTCAGACACTCTCAGACACACTCTGAAACTCTGAGACACTCTCTGACACTCTCGATCACTCTCTATCACTCTCAGGCACTCTCTGACACTCTCTATCACTCTCTGACACTCTCTGACACTCTCTATCACTCTCTGACTCTCACTGACAATCTCTATCACTCTCTGACACTCTCTATTACTATCTGACACTCTCAGACACTCTCTATCACTCTCTGACAAACTCTGACACTCACTATTACCCTCAGACACTCTCTGACACTCTCTATCACTCTCTGACACTCTCTGAAACTCACAGACACTCTCTATCACTCTCTGACACTCTCTGACTATCTCGATCACTCTCTGACACTCCCTGACACTCTAGGACATTCTCTGACACACTCAGAAACTCTCTATCACTCTCTGACACACTCTATCACTCTCCACTACTCTCTATCACTCTCTGGAACTCTCTGACACTCTCTATCACTCTCTGACACTCTCTGACACTCTCAGACACTCCTGACTCTCTCTATCACTCTCTCAGACACTATCTGACAATCTGAGACACGCTCTGACACTCTGACTCTCTCAGACACTCTCAGACACTCTCTGACACTCTCTGACACTCTCTGACACTCTCTGACACACTCTGACACTCTTTGACTCTCTCTATCACTCTCTGACACTCTGAGTCTCTCAGACTCTCTCAGACTCTCTCTGACACTCTCAGACACTCTCAGACACTCTCAGACACTCTCTGACACTCTCTGACACACTCTATCACTCTCTGACACTCTCTGACACACTCAGACACTCTCTGACACACTCAGACACTCTCTGACACTCTCTGACACTCTTTGACTTTCTCTATCACTCTCTGACACTCTCTATCACTCTCTGACACTCTCTGACACTCTCTGACTCTCTTTGACTCTCTCTATCACTCTCTCAGACACTCTCTGACACTTAAAGACACTCTCTATCACGCTCTGACACTCTCTGACACTCTCTGACACTCTCAGACACTCTCAGACACTCTCAGACACTCTCTGACACTCTCTGACACACTCTGACACACTCTGACACTCTCTGACACTCTCTGACACTCTTTGACTGTCTCTATCACTCTCTGACACTCTCTGACACACTCAGACACTCTCTGACACTCTCTGACACTCTTTGACTTTCTCTATCACTCTCTGACACTCTCTATCACTCTCTGACACTCTCTGACACTCTCTGACACTCTTTGACTATCTCTATCACTCTCTCAGACACTCTCTGACACTTAAAGACACTCTCTATCACGCTCTGACACTCTCTATCACTCTCTGACACTCTCAGACACTCTCTATCACTCTCTATCACTCTCTGACACTCTCTGACTCTCTTTGACTCTCTCTATCACTCTCTCAGACACTCTCTGACACTTAAAGACACTCTCTATCACGCTCTGACACTCTCTGACACTCTCAGACACTCTCAGACACTCTCAGACACTCTCTGACACTCTCTGACACTCTTTGACTTTCTCTATCACTCTCTGACACTCTCTATCACTCTCTGACACTCTCTGACACTCTTTGACTCTCTCTATCACTCTCTCAGACACTCTCTGACACTTAAAGACACTCTCTATCACGCTCTGACACTCTCTATCACTCTCTGACACTCTCAGACACTCTCTATCACTCTCTATCACTCGCTGACACTCTCTATCACTCTCTGACACTCTCTGACACTCTCTGACACTTTTTGACTCTCTCTATCACTCTCTCAGACACTCTCTGACACTTAAAGACACTCTCTATCACGCTCTGACACTCTCTATCACTCTCTGACACTCTCAGACACTCTCTATCACTCTCTATCACTCTCTGACACTCTCTATCACTCACAGACACTCTCTATCACTCTCTGACACTCTCTGACTATCTCGATCACTCTCTGACACTCCCTGACACTCTAGGACATTCTCTGACACACTCAGAAACTCTCTATCACTCTCTGACACACTCTATCACTCTCCACTACTCTCTATCACTCTCTGGAACTCTCTGACACTCTCTATCACTCTCTGACACTCTCTGACACTCTCAGACACTCCTGACTCTCTCTATCACTCTCTCAGACACTATCTGACAATCTGAGACACGCTCTGACACTCTGACTCTCTCAGACACTCTCAGACACTCTCTGACACTCTCTGACACTCTCTGACACTCTCTGACACACTCTGACACTCTTTGACTCTCTCTATCACTCTCTGACACTCTGAGTCTCTCAGACTCTCTCAGACTCTCTCTGACACTCTCAGACACTCTCAGACACTCTCAGACACTCTCAGACACTCTCTGACACTCTCTGACACACTCTATCACTCTCTGACACTCTCTGACACACTCAGACACTCTCTGACACACTCAGACACTCTCTGACACTCTCTGACACTCTTTGACTTTCTCTATCACTCTCTGACACTCTCTATCACTCTCTGACACTCTCTGACACTCTCTGACTCTCTTTGACTCTCTCTATCACTCTCTCAGACACTCTCTGACAATCTCAGACACTCTCTGACACTCTCTGACACTCTCTGACAATCGCCATCACTCTCTGACACTCTCTGACACTCTCAGACACTCGCTGACACTCTCAGACACACTCTATCACTCTCTGACACTCTCTGACACTCTCTATCACTCTCTGACACTCTTTGACTCTCCATCACTCTCCACAAACTCTATCACTCTCTGACACCCTCTGACAATCTCAGACACTCTCAGACACATTCTGAAACTCTGAGACACTCTCAGACACACTCTATCACTCTCTGACACTCTCTATCACTCTCTGACACTCTCTGACACTCTCTGATACTCTTTGACTCTCCATCACTCTCTCACAAACTCTATCACTCTCTGACACCCTCTGACAATCTCAGACAAACTCTGAAACTCTGAGACACTCTCTGACACTCTCGATCACTCTCTATCACTCTCAGGCACTCTCTGACACTCTCTATCATTCTCTGACACTCCAGACACTCTCTATCACTCTCTGACACTCTCTGACACTCTCTATCACTCTCTGACTCTAACTGACAATCACTATCACTCTCTGACACTCTCTATTACTATCTGACACTCTCAGACACTCTCTATCACTCTCTGACAAACTCTGACACTCACTATTACCCTCAGACACTCTCTGACACTCTCTATCACTCTCTGACACTCTCTGAAACTCACAGACACTCTCTATCACTCTCTGACACTCTCTGACTATCTCGATCACTCTCTGACACTCCCTGACACTCTAGGACATTCTCTGACACACTCAGAAACTCTCTATCACTCTCTGACACACTCTATCACTCTCCACTACTCTCTATCACTCTCTGGAACTCCCTGACACTCTCTATCACTCTCTGACACTCTCTGACACTCTCAGACACTCCTGACTCTCTCTATCACTCTCTGACACTCTAAGACACTCTCCATCACTCTCTGACACTCTCTCTCACTCTCTGACACTATCTGATAATCTCAGACACTATCTGACAATCTGAGACACGCTCTGACACTCTGACTCTCTCAGACACTCTCAGACACTCTCTGACACTCTCTGACACTCTCTGACACTCTCTGACACACTCTGACACTCTTTGACTCTCTCTATCACTCTCTGACACTCTGAGTCTCTCAGACTCTCTCAGACTCTCTCTGACACTCTCTGACACTCTCTGACACTCTTTGACTCTCCATCACTCTCTCACAAACTCTATCACTCTCTGGCACCCTCTGACAATCTCAGACACTCTCAGACACACTCTGAAACTCTGAGACACTCTCTGACACTCTCGATCACTCTCTATCACTCTCAGGCACTCTCTGACACTCTCTATCACTCTCTGACACTCTCTGACACTCTCTATCACTCTCTGACTCTCACTGACAATCTCTATCACTCTCTGACACTCTCTATTACTATCTGACACTCTCAGACACTCTCTATCACTCTCTGACAAACTCTGACACTCACTATTACCCTCAGACACTCTCTGACACTCTCTATCACTCTCTGACACTCTCTGAAACTCACAGACACTCTCTATCACTCTCTGACACTCTCTGACTATCTCGATCACTCTCTGACACTCCCTGACACTCTAGGACATTCTCTGACACACTCAGAAACTCTCTATCACTCTCTGACACACTCTATCACTCTCCACTACTCTCTATCACTCTCTGGAACTCTCTGACACTCTCTATCACTCTCTGACACTCTCTGACACTCTCAGACACTCCTGACTCTCTCTATCACTCTCTCAGACACTATCTGACAATCTGAGACACGCTCTGACACTCTGACTCTCTCAGACACTCTCAGACACTCTCTGACACTCTCTGACACTCTCTGACACTCTCTGACACACTCTGACACTCTTTGACTCTCTCTATCACTCTCTGACACTCTGAGTCTCTCAGACTCTCTCAGACTCTCTCTGACACTCTCAGACACTCTCAGACACTCTCAGACACTCTCTGACACTCTCTGACACACTCTATCACTCTCTGACACTCTCTGACACACTCAGACACTCTCTGACACACTCAGACACTCTCTGACACTCTCTGACACTCTTTGACTTTCTCTATCACTCTCTGACACTCTCTATCACTCTCTGACACTCTCTGACACTCTCTGACTCTCTTTGACTCTCTCTATCACTCTCTCAGACACTCTCTGACACTTAAAGACACTCTCTATCACGCTCTGACACTCTCTGACACTCTCTGACACTCTCAGACACTCTCAGACACTCTCAGACACTCTCTGACACTCTCTGACACACTCTGACACACTCTGACACTCTCTGACACTCTCTGACACTCTTTGACTGTCTCTATCACTCTCTGACACTCTCTGACACACTCAGACACTCTCTGACACTCTCTGACACTCTTTGACTTTCTCTATCACTCTCTGACACTCTCTATCACTCTCTGACACTCTCTGACACTCTCTGACACTCTTTGACTATCTCTATCACTCTCTCAGACACTCTCTGACACTTAAAGACACTCTCTATCACGCTCTGACACTCTCTATCACTCTCTGACACTCTCAGACACTCTCTATCACTCTCTATCACTCTCTGACACTCTCTGACTCTCTTTGACTCTCTCTATCACTCTCTCAGACACTCTCTGACACTTAAAGACACTCTCTATCACGCTCTGACACTCTCTGACACTCTCAGACACTCTCAGACACTCTCAGACACTCTCTGACACTCTCTGACACACTCTGACACACTCTGACACTCTCTGACACTCTCTGACACTCTTTGACTGTCTCTATCACTCTCTGACACTCTCTGACACACTCAGACACTCTCTGACACTCTCTGACACTCTTTGACTTTCTCTATCACTCTCTGACACTCTCTATCACTCTCTGACACTCTCTGACACTCTTTGACTCTCTCTATCACTCTCTCAGACACTCTCTGACACTTAAAGACACTCTCTATCACGCTCTGACACTCTCTATCACTCTCTGACACTCTCAGACACTCTCTATCACTCTCTATCACTCGCTGACACTCTCTATCACTCTCTGACACTCTCTGACACTCTCTGACACTCTTTGACTCTCTCTATCACTCTCTCAGACACTCTCTGACACTTAAAGACACTCTCTATCACGCTCTGACACTCTCTATCACTCTCTGACACTCTCAGACACTCTCTATCACTCTCTATCACTCTCTGACACTCTCTATCACTCACAGACACTCTCTATCACTCTCTGACACTCTCTGACTATCTCGATCACTCTCTGACACTCCCTGACACTCTAGGACATTCTCTGACACACTCAGAAACTCTCTATCACTCTCTGACACACTCTATCACTCTCCACTACTCTCTATCACTCTCTGGAACTCTCTGACACTCTCTATCACTCTCTGACACTCTCTGACACTCTCAGACACTCCTGACTCTCTCTATCACTCTCTCAGACACTATCTGACAATCTGAGACACGCTCTGACACTCTGACTCTCTCAGACACTCTCAGACACTCTCTGACACTCTCTGACACTCTCTGACACTCTCTGACACACTCTGACACTCTTTGACTCTCTCTATCACTCTCTGACACTCTGAGTCTCTCAGACTCTCTCAGACTCTCTCTGACACTCTCAGACACTCTCAGACACTCTCAGACACTCTCAGACACTCTCTGACACTCTCTGACACACTCTATCACTCTCTGACACTCTCTGACACACTCAGACACTCTCTGACACACTCAGACACTCTCTGACACTCTCTGACACTCTTTGACTTTCTCTATCACTCTCTGACACTCTCTATCACTCTCTGACACTCTCTGACACTCTCTGACTCTCTTTGACTCTCTCTATCACTCTCTCAGACACTCTCTGACACTTAAAGACACTCTCTATCACGCTCTGACACTCTCTGACACTCTCTGACACTCTCAGACACTCTCAGACACTCTCTGACACTCTCTGACACACTCTGACACACTCTGACACTCTCTGACACTCTCTGACACTCTTTGACTGTCTCTATCACTCTCTGACACTCTCTGACACACTCAGACACTCTCTGACACTCTCTGACACTCTTTGACTTTCTCTATCACTCTCTGACACTCTCTATCACTCTCTGACACTCTCTGACACTCTCTGACACTCTTTGACTATCTCTATCACTCTCTCAGACACTCTCTGACACTTAAAGACACTCTCTATCACGCTCTGACACTCTCTATCACTCTCTGACACTCTCAGACACTCTCTATCACTCTCTATCACTCTCTGACACTCTCTGACTCTCTTTGACTCTCTCTATCACTCTCTCAGACACTCTCTGACACTTAAAGACACTCTCTATCACGCTCTGACACTCTCTGACACTCTTAGACACTCTCAGACACTCTCAGACACTCTCAGACACTCTCTGACACACTCTGACACACTCTGACACTCTCTGACACTCTCTGACACTCTTTGACTTTCTCTATCACTCTCTGACACTCTCTATCACTCTCTGACACACTCTGACACTCTCTGACACTCTTTGACTCTCTCTATCACTCTCTCAGACACTCTCTGACACTTAAAGACACTCTCTATCACGCTCTGACACTCTCTATCACTCTCTGACACTCTCAGACACTCTCTATCACTCTCTATCACTCTCTGACACTCTCTATCACTCTCAGACACACTCTGACACTCTCTATCACACTTAGACTCTCTCTGACAATCTCTATCACTCTCTGACACTCTCAGACACTCTCTGACACTCTCTGACACTCTCAGACATTCTCTGACACTCTCAGACACTCACTATCACTCTCAGACACTCACTATCACTCTCAGACACTCTATGATACTCTCCATCACTCTCTGACATTCTCAGATACTCTCTGTCACTCTCTGATACTCTCTATCACTCTCTGACACTCTCTGACACTCTCTATTACTCTCTGACACTCTCAGACACTCTCAGACATTCTCTGACACTCTAACACACTCTATATCACTCTCTGACACTCTCTATCACTCTCTGATATACTCTGTCACTCTCTGGCACTCCCTGACACTCGCTATCAATCTCTCACACTCTCTGACACTCTCTATTACTCTCTGACACTCTCTGACACTCTCAGGCACTCTCTGACAATCTCAGACACTCTCTATCACTTTCTGACACTCTCTGACAATCGCTATCACTCTCTGACAATCTCTGACACTCTCTATCACTCTCTGACACTCTCTATTACTCTCTGACACTCTCTGACATTCTCAGACACTCTCTGACACTCTCAGACACACTCCATCACTCATGACACTCTCTGACACTCTCTATCACTCTCTGACACTCTCTGACACTCGATATTAATCTCTGACACTCTCTGACAATCTCTGACACTCTCAGACACTCTCTATCACTCTCTGACACTCTCTGCCACTCTCAGACTCTCTCTGAAACTCTCTGACACTCTCAGACACTCTCTGACACACTTTGACGCTCTCCATCACTCTCTGACACCCTCTGACAATCTCAGACACTCTCAGACACTCTCTGAAACTCTGAGACTCTCTCTGACACTCTCTGACTCTCTCAGACACTCTCTGACACTCTCTGACACTCTTTGACTCTCTCTATCACTCTCTGACAAACTATATCACTCTCTGACACTCTCTGACACTCTCTGACACTCTCTGACATTCTCTGACACTCTCAGAAATTCTCTATCGCTCTCAGACACTCTCGGATACTCTCTATCACTCTCTGACACTCTCTATCACTCTCTGACACTCTCTGACATTCTCTATTACTCTCTGACACTCTCAGACACTCTCAGACTTTCTCTGACACTCTCAGACACTCTCTATCACTCTCTGACACTCTCTATCACTCTCTGATACACTCTATCACTCTCTGGCACTCTCAGACACTCTCTGACAATCTCAGACACACTCTATCACTCTCTGACACTCTCTGACACTCTCCATCACTCTCTGACTCTCTCTGACACTCGATATTAATCTCTGACACTCTCTGACAATCTCTGCCACTCTCAGACTCTCTCTGAAACTCTCTGACACTCTCAGACACTCTCTGACACTCTCTGACACTCTTTGACTCTCTCTCTCTCACTCTCTGACAAATTCTATCACTCTCTGACACCCTCTGACAATCTCAGACACTCTCAGACACACTCTGAAACTCTGAGACACTCTCTGACACTCTCTGACTCTCTCAGACATTCTCTGACACTTTAAGACAATCTCAGACTCGCTCAGACACTCTCTGACATTCTCTACCACGCTCTGGCACTCTCTGACACTCTCTATCACTCTCTGACACACTCAGACACTCTCAGACACTCTCAGACACTCTCTATCACTCTCTGACACTCTCTGACACTCTCTATCACTCTCAGGCACTCTCTGACACTCTCTATCACTCTCTGACACTCCAGACACTCTCTATCACTCTCTGACACTCTCTATCACTCTCTGACTCTCACTGACAATCTGTATCACTCTCTGACACTCTCTATTACTATCTGACACTCTCTATCACTCTCTGACACTCTCTGAAACTCACAGACACTCTCTATCACTCTCTGACACTCTCTGACTATCTCCATCACTCTCTGACATTCCCTGACACTCTGAGACTCTCTCAGACTCTCTCTGACAATCTCTATCACTCTCTATCACTCTCATACACTCTCTGACACTCTCTATCACTCTTAGACTCTCTCTGACAATCTCTATCACTCTCTATCACTCTCATACACACTCCGACACTCTCTATCACTCTCAGACACTCTCTGACCCTCTGAGATACTCTCTATCACTCTCTGACACTCTCTGACACTCTCAGACACTCTGTATCAATCACTGACACTCTCTGACACTCTCTATTACTCTCTGACACTCTCTGACACTCTCAAATTCTCTATCACTCTCTGACACTCTCTGACACTCTAACACACTCTCTGACCCTCTCAGATACTCTCTTTCACTCTCTGACTCTCTCAGACACTCTCAGACTCTCTCTGACACTCTCAGACACTCTCAGACACTCTCAGACACTCTCTGACACTCTCAGACACACTCTGACACACTCTGACACTCTCTATCACTCTCTGACACTCTCTGGCACTCACTGACACTCTCTGACACTTTCAGACACTCTCTGACACTCTCTGACCCTCTCAGATACTCTCTATCACTCTCTGACACGCTCTATCACTCTCAGAAACTGTGTATCAATCTCTGACAATCTCTGACATTCTCTATTACTCTCTGACACTCTCTGACACTCTCTGAATTTCTCTATCACTCTCTGACACTCTCCATCCCTCTCTGACACTCTCAGGCACTCTCTGACTCTCTCAGACACTCTCTATAACTCTGACACTCGCAGACACTCTCTGACACTCTCTATCACTCTCTGGCACTCTCTGACACTCTCTGACCCTCTCTGACACTCTCTGACACTCTCTATCATTCTCTGACACTCTCTGACACTCTCTGGCAATCTCTGACACTCTCTGACTATCTCTGACACTCTCTGACTATCTCTGACACTCTCAGACACTCTCAGACACTCTCAGACTCTCTCTGACACTCTCTGACACTCTCAGACACTATCTGACACTCTCTGACACACTCCGACACTCTCTATCACTCGCTGACACTCTCTGACACTCTGTATCAATCTCTGACACTCTCTGGCACTCTCTATTACTCTCTGACACTCTCTGACACTCTCTGAAATTCTCTATCACTGTCTGACACTCTCCATCACTCTCTGACACTCTCAGACACTCTCTAGCACTCTCTGCACTCTCAGACACTCTCAGACACTCTCCATCCCTCTCTGACACTCTCAGACACTCGCTGACTCTCTCAGACACTCTCTATAACTCTCTGACACTCGCAGACACTCTCTGACACTCTCTGACACACTCCGACACTCTCTATCACTCTCAGACACTCTCTGACCCTCTCAGATACTCTCTATCACTCTCTGACACTCTCAGACACTCTGTATCAATCTCTGACACTCTCTGACACTCTCTATCACTCTCTGACACTCTCTGACACTCTATGACACTCACAGACACTCTCTGACACACTCAGAAACGCTCTATCACTCTCTATTACTCTCTACTACTCTCTATCACTCTCTGGAACTCTCTGACACTCTCTTTCACTCTCTGACACTCCCTGAAACTCTGAGACTCTCTCAGACACTCTCAGACACTCTCTGACACGCTTTGACTCTCTCTATCAATCTCTGACAAACTCTATCACTCTCTGACACCCTCTGACAATCTCAGACACTCTCTGACACTCTCTGACACTCTCTGACACTCTCAGACACTCTGTATCAATCTCTGACACTCTCTGACACTCTCTATCACTCTCTGACACTCTATGACACTCGCTATTACTCGCTGACACTCTCAGACACTCTCAGACACTCTCAGACACTCTCAGACACTCTCGATCACTCTCTGACACTCTCTGACACTCTCTGACACTCTCTGACACTCTCTGACAATGTCTATCACTCTCTGACACTCTCAGACACTGTATTAATCTCTGACACTCTCTGACACACTCTATTACTCTCTGACACTCTCTGACACTCTCTGAAATTCTCTATCACTCTCTGACACTCTCCATTACTCTCTGAAACTCTCAGAGACTCTCTAGCACTCTCTGACACTCTCAGACACTCTCCATCCCTCTCTGACACTTTCAGACAATCTCTGACTCTCTCAGACACTCTCTATAACTCTCTGACACTCGCAGACACTCTCTGACACTCTCTGACACTCTCTATCACTCTCTATCACTCTCTATCACTCTCTGACACTCTCTGACACTCTCTGACACTCTCTGACAATCTCTATCACTCTCTGACACTCTCTTACACTCGATATTACTCTCTGACACTCTCTGACGCTCTCTGACAATCTATATCACTCTCTGACACTCTCAGACACTATCTGACACTCGCAGTCACTCTCAGTCACTCTCTGGAACTCTCTGACATTCTTTGACTCTCTCTATCACTCTCTGACACACTCAATCACTCTCTGACACCCTCTGACAATCTCAGAATCTCTCAGACACTCTGTGAAACTCTGAGAAACTCTCTGAAACTCTCTGACTCTCTCAGACACTCTCTGACCCTTAAAGACATGCTCAGACAATCTCTGACACTCTCTATCACGCTCTGACACTCTCCATCACTCTCTGACACTCTCTGACACTCTCTATTACTCTCTGACATTCTCTGACACTCTTTGAAACTCTCTATCACTCTCTGACACTCTGTATCACTCTCTGACACTCTCTAGCACTCTCTGACACTCTCAGAAACTCCCCAACCCTCTCTGACACTCTCAGACACTCTCTGACTCTCTCAGACACTCTCTATAACTCTCTGACACTCGCAGGCACTCTCTGACACTCTCCATCACTCTCTGACACTCTCTGACACTCGATATGACTCGCTGACACTCTCAGACACTCTCTATCACTCTCTGACACTCTCTGACACTCTCTGACACTCTCTGAAACTCTCTGAAACTCTCTGACACTCTCTGACACTCTCTGACACTCTTTGACTCTCTCTATCTCTCTCTGACACACTCTATCACTCTCTGACACACTCTGACAATCTCAGACTCTCTCAGACGCTCTCTGAAACTCTGAGAAACTCTCTGACACTCTCTGACTGTCTCAGACACTCACAGACACTTAACGACACTCTCAGACACTCTCAGACTCTCTCTGACACTCTCTATCACGCTCTGACACTCTCCATCACTCTCAGACACTCTCTGACACTCTCAGACACTCTCTGACACTCTCACACACTCTGTATTAATCTCTGACACTCTATGACACACTCTATTACTCTCTGACACTCTCTGACACTCTCTGAAATTCTCTATCACTCTCTGACACTCTCCATTACTCTCTGACACTCTCAGAGACTCTCTAGCACTCTCTGACAGTCTCAGACACTCTCCATCCCTCTCTGACACTTTCAGACACTCTCTGACTCTCTCAGACACTCTCTATAACTCTCAGACACTCTCTGACACTCTCTGACACTCTCTGACACTCTCTGACACTCTCTGACACTCTCTGACACTCTCTGACACTCCCTGACAATCTCTGACAATCTCTGACAATCTCTGACACTCGATATTACTCTCTGACACTCTCTGACACTCTCTGACGCTCTCTGACAATCTATATCACTCTCTGACACTCTCTGACACTCCCTGGAACTCTCTGACATTCTTTGACTCTCTCTATCACTCTCTGACACAGTCTATCACTCTCTGACACCCTCTGACAATCTCAGAATCTCTCAGACACTCTGTGAAACTCTCTGACACTCTTTGACTCTCTCTATCTCTCTCTGACACACTCTATCACTCTCTGACACACTCTGACAATCTTAGACTCTCTCAGACGCTCTCTGAAACTCTGAGAAACTCTCTGACACTCTCTGACTGTCTCAGACACTCACAGACACTTAAAGACACTCTCAGCACTCTCAGACTCTCTCTGACACTCTCTATCACGCTCTGACACTCTCCATCACTCTCAGACACTCTCTGACACTCTCAGACACTCTCTGACACTCTCACACACTCTGTATTAATCTCTGACACTCTATGACACACTCTATTACTCTCTGACACTCTCTGACACTCTCTGAAATTCTCTATCACTCTCTGACACTCTCCATTACTCTCTGACACTCTCAGAGACTCTCTAGCACACTCTGACAGTCTCAGACACTCTCCATCCCTCTCTGACACTTTCAGACACTCTCTGACTCTCTCAGACACTCTCTATAACTCTCAGACACTCTCTGACACTCTCTGACGCTCTCTGAAGCTCTCTGACACTCTCTGACACTCTCTGACACTCCCTGACAATCTCTGACAATCTCTGACAATCTCTGACACTCGATATTACTCTCTGACACTCTCTGACACTCTCTGACGCTCTCTGACAATCTATATCACTCTCTGACACTCTCTGACACTCCCTGGAACTCTCTGACATTCTTTGACTCTCTCTATCACTCTCTGACACACTCTATCACTCTCTGACACCCTCTGACAATCTCAGAATCTCTCAGACACTCTGTGAAACTCTGAGAAACTCTCTGACACTCTCTGACTCTCTCAGACACTCTCTGACACTTAAAGACACGCTCAGACACTCTCTGACACTCTCTGACACTCTCTATCACGCTCTGACACTCTCCATCACTCTCTGACACACTCTGACACTTTCAGACACTCTCAGACACTCTCAGACACTCTGTATCAATCTCTGACACTCTCTATTACTCTCTGACATTCTCTGACTCTCTTTGAAACTCTCTATCACTCTCTGACACTCTGTATCACTCTCTGACACTCTCTGACACTCTCAGACACTCTGTATCAATCTCTGACACTCTCTATTACTCTCTGACATTCTCTGACACTCTTTGAAACTCTCTATCACTCTCTGACACTCTGTATCACTCTCTGACACTCTCTATCACTCTCTATCACTCTTAGACACTCTCTGACCCTCTCTGACACTCTCTGACACTCTCTATCACTCTTTGACACTCTCTGACCCTCTCTGACACTCTCTGACACTCTCTGACACTCTCTATCACTCTCTATCACTCTTAGACACTCTCTGACCCTCTCTGACCCTCTCTATCACTCTCTGACACTCTCTGACACTCTCTGACACTCTCTGACACACTCTGACACTCTCTATCACTCTTAGACACTCTGACACTCTCTGACCCTCTCTGACACTCTCTGACACTCTCTGACACTCTCTGACACTCTTAGACACTCTTAGACACTCTCTGACACTCTCTGACCCTCTCTGACCCTCTCTGACCCTCTCTATCACTCTCTGACAGTCTCTGACACTCTCTGACACTCTCTGACCCTCTCTGGCCCTCTCAGATACTCTCTATCACTCTCTGACACTCTCTGACACTCTCAGACACTCTGTATTAATCTCTGACACTCTCTGACACACTCTATTACCCTCTGACACTCTCTGACACTCTCTGAAATTCTCTATCACTCTCTGACACTCTCCATTACTCTCTGAAACTCTCAGAGACTCCCTAGCACTCTCTGACACTCTCAGACACTCTCCATCCCTCTCTGACACTCTCAGACACTCTCAGACACTCTCAGACACTCTCAGACACTCTCAGACACTCTCAGACACTCTCTGATTTTCTCAGACACTCTCTATAACTCTCTGACACTCGCAGACACTGTCTGACACTCTCTATCACTCTCTGACACTCTCTATCACTCTCTGACACTCTCTATCACTCTCTGATACTCTCTGACACACTCTGACACTCTCTGACACTCTCTATCACGCTCTGACACTCTCTATCACGCACTGACACTCTCCATCACTCTCTGACACTCTCAGACACTCTGTATCAATCTCTGACACTCTCTGACAATCTCTGACACTCTCTATTACTCTCTGACATTCTCTGACACTCTTTGAAACTCTCTATCACTCTCTGACACTCTGTATCACTCTCTGACACTCTCAGACACTCTCAGACTCTCTCTGACACTCTCTATCACGCTCTGACACTCTCCATCACTCTCTGACACTCTCTGACACTCTCTGACACTCTCAGACACTCTCTGACACACTCAGACACTCTCAGACACTCTCAGACACTCTCAGACACTCTGTATTAATCTCTGACACTCTCTGACACACTCTATTACTCTCTGACACTCTCTGACACTCTCTGACACTCTCTGAAATTCTCTATCACTCTCTGACACTCTCCATTACTCTCTGACACTCTCCATTACTCTCTGACACTCTCAGAGATTCTCTAGCACTCTCTGACAGTCTCAGACACACTCCATCCCTCTCTGACATTTTCAGACACTCTCTGACTCTCTCAGACACTCTCTATAACTCTCAGACACTCTCTGACACTCTCTGACACTCTCTGACACTCTCTGACAATCTCTGACAATCTCTGACACTCGATATTACTCTCTGACACTCTCTGACACTCTCTGACGCTCTCTGACGCTCTCTGACAATCTATATCACTCTCCGACACTCTCTGACACTCCCTGGAACTCTCTGACATTCTTTGACTCTCTCTATCACTCTCTGACACACTCTATCACTCTCTGACACTCTCTGACACTCTCAGACACTCTCAGACACTCTGTGAAACTCTGAGAAACTCTCTGACACTCTCTGACTCTCTCAGACACTCTCTGACACTTAAAGACACGCTCAAACACTCTCTGACACTCTCTGACACTCTCTATCACGCTCTGACACTCTCCATCACTCTCTGACACTCTCTGACACTCTCAGACACTCTCAGACACTCTGTATCAATCTCTGACACTCTCTATTACTCTCTGACATTCTCTGACTCTCTTTGAAACTCTCTATCACTCTCTGACACTCTGTATCACTCTCTGACACTCTCAGACACTCTCAGACACTCTGTATCAATCTCTGACACTCTCTATTACTCTCTGACATTCTCTGACACTCTTTGAAACTCTCTATCACTCTCTGACACTCTGTATCACTCTCTGACACTCTCTATCACTCTCTACCACTCTTAGACACTCCCTGACCCTCTCTGACACTCTCTGACACTCTCTGACACTCTCTATCACTCTCTGACACTCTCTGACCCTCTCTGACCCTCTCTGACACTCTCTGACCCTCTCTGACACTCTCTGACACTCTCTGACACCTCTCTATTACTCTTAGACACACTCTGACACTCTCTGACCCTCTCTGACCCTCTCTGACACTCTCTGACACTCTCTGACACTCTCTGACACTCTTAGACACTCTCTGACAATCTCTGACCCTCTCTGACACTCTCTGACACTCTCTGACACTCTCTGACACTCTCTATCACACTTAGACACTCTCTGACCCTCTCTGACCCTCTCTGACCCTCACTGACCCTCTCTGACACTCTCTGACACTCTCTGAAACTCTCTGACACTCTCTGACCCTCTCTGGCCCTCTCAGATACTCTGTATCACTCTCTGACACTCTCTGACACTCTCAGACACTCTGTATTAATCTCTGACACTCTCTGACACACTCTATTCCTCTCTGACACTCTCTGAAATTCTCTATCACTCTCTGACACCCTCCATTACTCTCTGAAACTCTCAGAGTCTCTCTATCACTCTCTGACACTCTCCATCCCTCTCTGACACTCTCAGACACTCTCTGACACTCTCAGACACTCTCTGATTTTCTCAGACACTCTCTATAACTCTCTGACACTCGCAGACACTCTCTGACACTCGCAGACGCTCTCTGACACTCTCTATCACTCTCTGACACTCTCTATCACTCTCTGATACTCTCTGACACACTCTGACACTCTCTGACACACTCTGACACTCTCTGGCACTCTCTTACACTCGATATTACTCTCAGACACTCTCAGACACTCTCTGACACTCTGAGAAACTCTCTGACACTCTCTGACTCTCTCTGACTCTCTCAGGCACTCTCTGACACTTAAAGACACGCTCAGACAATCTCAGACACTCTCTGACACTCTCTGACACTCTCTGACACTCTCTATCACGCTCTGACACTCTCTATCAGGCACTGACACTCTCCATCACTCTCTGACACTCTCTGACACACTCTGACACTCTCAGACACTCTGTATCAATCTCTGACACTCTCTGACAATCTCTGACACTCTCTATTACTCTCTGACATTCTCTGACACTCTTTGAAACACTCTATCACTCTCTGACACTCTGTATCACTCTCTGACACTCTCTGAAATTCTCTATCACTCTCTGACACTCTCCATTAATCTCTGACACTCTCCATTAGTCTCTGACACTCTCAGAGACTCTCTAGCACTCTCTGACAGTCTCAGACACACTCCATCCCTCTCTGACACTTTTAGACACTCTCTGACTCTCTCAGACACTCTCTATAACTCTCAGACACTCTCTGACACTCTCTGACACTCTCTGACAATCTCTGACAATCTCTGACACTCGATGTTACTCTCTGACACTCTCTGACACTCTCTGACGCTCTCTGACGCTCTCTGACAATCTATATCACTCTCTGACACTCTCTGACACTCCCTGGAACTCTCTGACATTCTTTGACTCTCTCTATCACTCTCTGACACACTCTATCACTCTCTGACACCCTCTGACAATCTCAGAATCTCTCAGACACTCTGTGAAACTCTGAGAAACTCTCTGACTCTCTCAGACACTCTCTGACACTTAAAGACACGCTCAGACAATCTCTGACACTCTCTGACACTCTCTATCACGCTCTGACACTCTCCATCACTCTCTGACACTCTCTGACACTCTCAGACACTCTCAGACACTCTGTATCAATCTCTGACACTCTCTATTACTCTCTGACATTCTCTGACTCTCTTTGAAACTCTCTATCACTCTCTGACACTCTGTATCACTCTCTGACACTCTCAGACACTCTCAGACACTCTGTATCAATCTCTGACACTCTCTATTACTCTCTGACATTCTCTGACACTCTTTGAAACTCTCTATCACTCTCTGACACTCTGTATCACTCTCTGACACTCTCTATCACTCTCTACCACTCTTAGACACTCTCTGACCCTCTCTGACACTCTCTGACACTCTCTGACACTCTCTGACACTCTCTATGACTCTCTGACACTCTCAGACACTCTCTGACACTCTCTGACACTCTCTGACACTCTCTATTACTCTTAGACACACTCTGACACGCTCTGACCCTCACTGACCCTCTCTGACACTCTCTGACACTCTCTGACACTCTCTGACACACTCTGACACTCTCTGACACTCTTAGACACTCTCTGACACTCTCTGACACTCTCTGACCCTCTCTGACACTCTCTGACACTCTCTGACACTCTCTATCACTCTTAGACACTCTCTGACCCTCTCTGACCCTCTCTGACCCTCTCTATCGCTCTCTGACACTCTCTGACACTCTCTGACACCCTCTATCGCTCTCTGACACTCTCTATCACTCTCTGACACTCGCAGACACTCTCTGACACTCTCTATCACTCTCTGACACCCTCTATCACTCTCTGACACTCTCTATCACTCTCTGATACTCTCTGACACACTCTGACACTCTCTGACTCACTCTGACACTCTCTGACACTCTCTGACACTCTCTTACACTCGATATTACTCTCAGACACTCTCAGACACTCTCTGACACTCTGAGAAACTCTCTGACACTCTCTGACTCTCTCTGACTCTCTCAGGCACTCTCTGACACTTAAGGACACGCTCAGACACGCTCAGACACGCTCAGACAATCTCAGACACTCTCTGACACTCTCTGACACTCTCTGACACTCTCTATCACGCTCTGACACTCTCTATCACGCACTGACACTCTCCATCACTCTCTGACACTCTCTGACACACTCTGACACTCTCAGACACTCTGTATCAATCTCTGACACTCTCTGACAATCTCTGACACTCTCTATTACTCTCTGACATTCTCTGACACTCTTTGAAACTCTCTATCACTCTCTGACACTCTGTATCACTCTCTGACACTCTCAGACACTCTCAGACTCTCTCTGACACTCTCTATCACGCTCTGACACTCTCCATCACTCTCAGACACTCTCAGACACTCTCTGACACTCTCTATCACGCTCTGACACTCTCCATCACTCTCAGACACTCTCTGACACTCTCAGACACTCTCAGACACTCTCAGACACTCTGTATTAATCTCTGACACTCTCTGACACACTCTATTACTCTCTGACACTCTGTGACACTCTCTGAAATTCTCTATCACTCTCTGACACTCTCCATTACTCTCTGACACTCTCCATTACTCTCTGACACTCTCAGACACTCTCTGACACTCTCTGACACTCTCTGACAATCTCTGACAATCTCTGACAATCTCTGACACTCGATATTACTCTCTGACACTCTCTGACACTCTCTGACGCTCTCTGACGCTCTCTGACGCTCTCTGACAATCTATATCACTCTCTGACACTCTCTGACACTCCCTGGAACTCTTTGACATTCTTTGACTCTCTCTATCACTCTCTGACACACTCTATCACTCTCTGACACCCTCTAACAATCTCAGAATCTCTCAGACACTCTGTGAAACTCTGAGAAACTCTCTGACACTCTCTGACTCTCTCAGACACTCTCTGACACTTAAAGACACGCTCAGACACTCTCTGACACTCTCTGACACTCTCTATCACGCTCTGACACTCTCCATCACTCTCTGACACTCTCTCACACTCTCAGACACTCTCAGACACTCTGTATCAATCTCTGACACTCTCTATTACTCTCTGACATTCTCTGACACTCTTTGAAACTCTCTATCACTCTCTGACACTCTGTATCACTCTCTGACACTCTCAGACACTCTCAGACTCTCTCTGACACTCTCTATCACGCTCTGACACTCTCCATCACTCTCAGACACTCTCAGACACTCTCTGACACTCTCTATCACGCTATGACACTCTCCATCACTCTCAGACACTCTCTGACACTCTCAGACACTCTCTGACACTCTCTGACACTCTCTGACACTCTCAGACACTCTCAGACAATCTGTATTAATCTCTGACACTCTCTGACACACTCTATTACTCTCTGACACTCTCTGACACTCTCTGAAATTCTCTATCACTCTCTGACACTCTCCATTACTCTCTGACACTCTCCATTACTCTCTGACACTCTCAGACACTCTCTGACACTCTCTGACAATCTCTGACAATCTCTGACAATCTCTGACACTCGATATTACTCTCTGGCACTCTCAGACGCTCTCTGACGCTCTCTGACAATCTATATCACTCTCTGACACTCTCTGACACTCCCTGGAACTCTTTGACATTCTTTGACTCTCTCTATCACTCTCTGACACCATCTATCACTCTCTGACACCCTCTGACAATCTCAGAATCTCTCAGACACTCTGTGAAACTCTGAGAAACTCTCTGACACTCTCTGACTCTCTCAGACACTCTCTGACACTTAAAGACACGCTCAGACACTCTCTGACACTCTCTGACACTCTCTATCACGCTCTGACACTCTCCATCACTCTCTGACACTCTCTGACACTCTCAGACACTCTCAGACACTCTGTATCAATCTCTGACACTCTCTATTACTCTCTGACATTCTCTGACACTCTTTGAAACTCTCTATCACTCTCTGACACTCTGTATCACTCTCTGACACTCTCAGACTCTCTCTGACACTCTCTATCACGCTCTGACACTCTCCATCACTCTCAGACACTCTCAGACACTCTCTGACACTCTCTATCACGCTCTGACACTCTCCATCACTCTCAGACACTCTCTGACACTCTCAGACACTCTCTGACACTCTCTGACACTCTCAGACACTCTCTGACACTCTCTGACACTCTCAGACACTCTCAGACACTCTCAGACACTCTCAGACACTCTCAGACACTCTGTATTAATCTCTGACACTCTCTGACACACTCTATTACTCTCTGACACACTCTGACACTCTCTGAAATTCTCTATCACTCTCTGACACTCTCCATTACTCTCTGACACTCTCCATTACTCTCTGACACTCTCAGACACTCTCTGACACTCTCTGACACTCTCTGACAATCTCTGACAATCTCTGACAATCTCTGACACTCGATATTACTCTCTGACACTCTCTGACACTCTCTGACGCTCTCTGACGCTCTCTGACAATCTATATCACTCTCTGACACTCTCTGACACTCCCTGGAACTCTTTGACATTCTTTGACTCTCTCTATCACTCTCTGACACACTCTATCACTCTCTGACACCCTCTGACAATCTCAGAATCTCTCAGACACTCTGTGAAACTCTGAGAAACTCTCTGACACTCTCTGACTCTCTCAGACACTCTCTGACACTTAAAGACACGCTCAGACACTCTCTGACACTCTCTGACACTCTCTATCACGCTCTGACACTCTCCATCACTCTCTGGCACTCTCTGACACTCTCAGACACTCTCAGACACTCTGTATCAATCTCTGACACTCTCTATTACTCTCTGACATTCTCTGACACTCTTTGAAACTCTCTATCACTCTCTGACACTCTGTATCACTCTCTGACAATCTCTATCACTCTCTACCACTCTTAGACACTCTCTGACACTCTCTGACACTCTCTGACACTCTCTGACCCTCTCTGACACTCTCTGACACTCTCTATTGCTCTTAGACACTCTCTGACACTCTCTGACCCTCTCTGATCCTCTCTGACCCTCTCTATCACTCTCTGACACTCTCTTACACTCTCTGACACTCTCTGACACACTCTGACACTCTCAGATACTCTCTATCACTCTCTGACACTCTCTGACTCTCTCAGACACTCTGTATTAATCTCTGACATTCTCTGACACACTCTATTACTCTCTGACACTCTCTGACACTCTCTGACACTCTCTGAAATTCTCTATCACTCTCTGACACTCTCCATTACTCTCTGAAACTCTCAGACACTCTCAGACACTCTCTGATTTTCTCAGACACTCTCTATAACTCACTGACACTCGCAGACACTCTCTGAAACTCTCTATCACTCTCTGGCACTCTCTATCACTCTCTGACACTCTCAGACACTCTCAGACACTCTCTGATTTTCTCAGACACTCTCTATAACTCTCTGACACACGCAGACACTCTCTGACACTCTCTATCACTCTCTGACACTCTCTATCACTCTCTGACACTCTCTGACACACTCTGACACTCTCTGACACACTCTGACACTCTCTGACACTCTCTTACACTCGATATTACTCTCTGACACTCTCAGACACTCTCTGACACTCTGAGAAACTCTCTGACACTCTCTGACTCTCTCTGACTCTCTCAGGCACTCTCTGACACTTAAAGACACGCTCAGACACGCTCAGACACGCTCAGACAATCTCAGACAGTCTCTGACACTCTCTGACACTCTCTATCACGCTCTGACACTCTCTATCACGCTCTGACACTCTGCATCACTCTCTGACACTCTCTGACACACTCTGACACTCTCAGACACTCTCAGACACTCTCAGACACTCTGTATCAATCTCTGACACTCTCTGAGAATCTCTGACACTCTCTATTACTCTCTGACATTCTCTGACACTCTTTGAAACTCTCTATCACTCTCTGACACTCTGTATCACTCTCTGACACTCTCAGACACTCTAAGACCCTCTCTGACACTCTCAGACACTCTCTGATACTCTCTGACACTCTCAGACACTCTCAGACACTCTCTGACACTCTCTGACACTCTCTGACACTCTCAGACACTCTCTGATACTCTCTGACACTCTCAGACACTCTGTATTAATCTCTGACACTCTCTGACACACTCCATTACTCTCTGACACTCTCTGACACTCTCTGAAATTCTCTATCACTCTCAGACACTCTCCATCCCTCTCTGACACTTTCAGACAGTCTCTGACTCTCTCAGACACTCTCTATAACTCTCAGACACTCTCTGACACTCTCTGACACTCTCTGACACTCTCTGACACTCTCTATCACTCTCTGACACTCTCTGACACTCTCTGACACTCTCTGACAATCTCTGACAATCTCTCACACTCGATATTACTCTCTGACACTCTCTGACACTCTCTGACGCTCTCTGACAATCTATATCACTCTCTGACACTCTCTGACACTCCCTGGAACTCTCTGACATTCTTTGACTCTCTCTATCACTCTCTGACACACTCTATCACTCTCTGACACCCTCTGACAATCTCAGAATCTCTCTGACACTCTGTGCAACTCTGAGAAACTCTCTGACACTCTCTGACTCTCTCAGACACTCTCTGACACTTAAAGACACGCTCAGACACTCTCTGACACTCTCTGACACGCTCAGACACTCTCTGACACTCTCTGACACTCTCTGACACTCTCAGACACTCTGTACCAATCTCTGACACTCTCTATTACCTTCTGACATTCTCTGACTCTCTTTGAAACTCTCTATCACTCTCTGACACTCTGTATCACTCTCTGACAGTCTCAGACACTCTCAGACACTCTGTATCAATCTCTGACACTCTCTATTACTCTCTGACATTCTCTGACACTCTTTGAAACTCTCTATCACTCTCTGACACTCTGTATCACTCTCTGACATTCTCTATCACTCTCTATCACTCTTAGACACTCTCTGACCCTCTCTGACACTCTCTGACACTCTCTGACACTCTCTGACACTCTCTGACACTCTCTATCACTCTTAGACACTCTCTGACACTCTCTGACCCTCTCTGACCCTCTCTGACCCTCTCTGACCCTCTCTATCACTCTCTGACACACTCTGACACTCTTAGATACTCACTGACACTCTCTGACCCTCTCTGACACTCTCTGACACTCTCTGACACTCTTAGACACTCTCTGACCCTCTCTGACCCTCTCTGACCCTCTCTGACCCTCTCTGACACTCTCTGACACTCTCTGACACTCTCTGACAATCTCTGACAATCTCTGACTCTCGATATTACTCTCTGACACTCTCTGACACTCTCTGACGCTCTCTGACAATCTATATCACTCTCTGACACTCTCTGACACTCCCTGGAACTCTCTGACATTCTTTGACTCTCTCTATCACTCTCTGACACACTCTATCACTCTCTGACACCCTCTGACAATCTCAGAATCTCTCAGACACTCTGTGAAACTCTGAGAAACTCTCTGACACTCTCTGACTCTCTCAGACACTCTCTGACACTTAAAGACACGCTCAGACACTCTCTGACACTCTCTGACACTCTCTATCACGCTCTGACACTCTCCATCACTCTCTGACACTCTCAGACACTCTCAGACACTCTCAGACACTCTGTATCAATCTCTGACACTCTCTATTACTCTCTGACATTCTCTGACTCTCTTTGAAACTCTCTATCACTCTCTGACACTCTGTATCACTCTCTGACACTCTCAGACACTCTCAGACACTCTCAGACACTCTGTATCAATCTCTGACACTCTCTATTACTCTCTGACATTCTCTGACACTCTTTGAAACTCTCTATCACTCTCTGACACTCTGTATCACTCTCTGACACTCTCTATCACTCTCTACCACTCTTAGACACTCTCTGACACTCTCTGACACTCTCTATCACGCTGACACTCTCTGACCCTCTCTGACACTCTCTGACACTCTCTGACACTCTCTGACGCTCTCTATTACTCTTAGACACTCTCTGACACTCTCTGACCCTCCTGACCCTCTCTGACCCTCTCTATCACTCTCTGACACTCTCTGACACTCTCTGACACACTCTGACACTCTCAGATACTCTCTATCACTCTCTGACACTCTCAGACACTCTCAGACACTCTGTATTAATCTCTGACACTCTCTGACACACTCTATTACTCTCTGACACTCTCTGACACTCTCTGAAATTCTCTATCACTCTCTGACACTCTCCATTACTCTCTGAAACACTCAGACACTCTCAGACACTCTCAGACACTCTCTGATTTTCTCAGACACTGTCTATAACTCTCTGACACTCGCAGACACTCTCTGACACTCTCTATCACTCTCTGGCACTCTCTATCACTCTCTGACTCTCTCAGACACTCTCAGACACTCTCAGACACTCTCTGATTTTCTCAGACACTCTCTATAACTCTCTGACACTAGCAGACACTCTCTGACACTCTCTGACACTCTCTGACACTCTCTATCACTCTCTGACACTCTCTGACACACTCTGACACACTCTGACACTCTCTGACACTGTCTTACACTCGATATTACTCTCAGACACTCTCAGACACTCTCTGACACTCTGAGAAACTCTCTGACACTCTCTGACTCTCTCTGACTCTCTCAGGCACTCTCTGACACTTAAAGACACGCTCAGACACGCTCAGACACGCTCAGACAATCTCAGACACTCTCTGACATTCTCTGACACACTCTGACACTCTCAGACACTCTCAGACACTCTGTATCAATCTCTGACACTCTCTAACAATCTCTGACACTCTCTATTACTCTCTGACATTCTCTGACACTCTTTGAAACTCTCTATCACTCTCTGACACTCTGTTTCACTCTGACACTCTCAGACACTCTCAGACCCTCTCTGACACTCTCTATCACGCTCTGACACTCTCCATCACTCTCAGACACTCTCAGACACTCTCAGACACTCTCTGACACTCTCTGACACTCTCTGACACTCTGTATTAATCTCTGACACTCTCTGACACTCTCTGAAATTCTCTATCACTCTCAGACACTCTCCATCCCTCTCTGACACTTTCAGACAGTCTCTGACTCTCTCAGACACTCTCTATAACTCTCAGACACTCTCTGACACTCTCTGACACTCTCTATCACTCTCTGACACTCTCTGACACTCTCTGACACTCTCTGACAATCTCTGACAATCTCTGACACTCGATATTACTCTCTGACACTCTCTGACACTCTCTGACGCTCTCTGACAATCTATATCACTCTCTGACACTCTCTGACACTCTCTGACACTCTCTGACACACTCTGACACTCTCAGATACTCTCTATCACTCTCTGACACTCTCAGACACTCTCAGACACTCTGTATTAATCTCTGACACTCTCTGACACACTCTATTACTCTCTGACACTCTCTGACACTCTCTGAAATTCTCTATCACTCTCTGACACTCTCCATTACTCTCTGAAACACTCAGACACTCTCAGACACTCTCAGACACTCTCTGATTTTCTCAGACACTGTCTATAACTCTCTGACACTCGCAGACACTCTCTGACACTCTCTATCACTCTCTGGCACTCTCTATCACTCTCTGACTCTCTCAGACACTCTCAGACACTCTCAGACACTCTCTGATTTTCTCAGACACTCTCTATAACTCTCTGACACTAGCAGACACTCTCTGACACTCTCTGACACTCTCTGACACTCTCTATCACTCTCTGACACTCTCTGACACACCCTGACACACTCTGACACTCTCTGACACTGTCTTACACTCGATATTACTCTCAGACACTCTCAGACACTCTCTGACACTCTGAGAAACTCTCTGACACTCTCTGACTCTCTCTGACTCTCTCAGGCACTCTCTGACACTTAAAGACACGCTCAGACACGCTCAGACACGCTCAGACAATCTCAGAAACTCTCTGACATTCTCTGACACACTCTGACACTCTCAGACACTCTCAGACACTCTGTATCAATCTCTGACACTCTCTAACAATCTCTGACACTCTCTATTACTCTCTGACATTCTCTGACACTCTTTGAAACTCTCTATCACTCTCTGACACTCTGTTTCACTCTGACACTCTCAGACACTCTCAGACCCTCTCTGACACTCTCTATCACGCTCTGACACTCTCCATCACTCTCAGACACTCTCAGACACTCTCTGACACTCTCTGACACTCTCTGACACTCTGTATTAATCTCTGACACTCTCTGACACTCTCTGAAATTCTCTATCACTCTCAGACACTCTCCATCCCTCTCTGACACTTTCAGACAGTCTCTGACTCTCTCAGACACTCTCTATAACTCTCAGACACTCTCTGACACTCTCTGACACTCTCTATCACTCTCTGACACTCTCTGACACTCTCTGACACTCTCTGACAATCTCTGACAATCTCTGACACTCGATATTACTCTCTGACACTCTCTGACACTCTCTGACGCTCTCTGACAATCTATATCACTCTCTGACACTCTCTGACACTCTCTGACACTCTCTGACACTCTCAGACACTCTGTATCAATCTCTGACACTCTCTATTACTCTCTGACATTCTCTGACTCTCTTTGAAACTCTCTATCACTCTCTGACACTCTCTGACACTCTCAGACACTCTGTATCAATCTCTGAGACTCTCTATTACTCTCTGACATTCTCTGACACTCTTTGAAACTCTCTCTCACTCTCTGACACTCTGTATCACTCTCTGACACTCTCTATCACTCTCTATCACTCTTAGACACTCTCTGACCCTCTCTGACCCTCTCTGACACTCTCTGACACTCTCTATCACTCTTAGACACTCTCTGACACTCTCTGACCCTCTCTGACACTCTCTGACACTCTCTGACACTCTCTGACCCTCTCTGACCCTCTCTATCACTCTCTGACCCTCTCTGAAACTCTCTGACACTCTCTGACTCTCTCTGACACACTCTGACACACTCTGACACTCTTAGACACTCTCTGACACTCTCTGACGCTCTCTGACCCTCTCTGACACTCTCTGACACTCTCTGACACTCTCTATCACTCTTAGACAATCTCTGACCCTCTCTGACCCTCTCTGACCCTCTCTGACACTCTCTGACACTCTCTGACACTCTCTGACAATCTCTGACACTCGATATTACTCTCTGACACTCTCTGACACTCTCTGACGCTCTCTGACGCTCTCTGACGCTCTCTGACAATCTATATCACTCTCTGACACTCTCTGACACTCCCTGGAACTCTCTGACATTCTTTGACTCTCTCTATCAATCTCTGACACACCCTATCACTCTCTGACACCCTCTGACAATCTCAGAATCTCTCAGACACTCTGTGAAACTCTGAGAAACTCTCTGACACTCTCTGACTCTCTCAGACACTCTCTGACACTTAAAGACACGCTCAGACACTCTCTGACACTCTCTGACACTCTCTGACACTCTCTATCACGCTCTGACACTCTCCATCACTCTCTGACACTCTCTGACACTCTCTGACACTCTCTGACACTCTCTGACGCTCTCTATTACTCTTAGACACTCTCTGACACTCTCTGACCCTCCTGACCCTCTCTGACCCTCTCTATCACTCTCTGACACTCTCTGACACTCTCTGACACTCTCTGACACACTCTGACACTCTCAGATACTCTCTATCACTCTCTGACACTCTCAGACACTCTCAGACACTCTGTATTAATCTCTGACACTCTCTGACACACTCTATTACTCTCTGACACTCTCTGACACTCTCTGAAATTCTCTATCACTCTCTGACACTCTCCATTACTCTCTGAAACTCTCAGACACTCTCAGACACTCTCAGACACTCTCTGATTTTCTCAGACACTGTCTATAACTCTCTGACACTCGCAGACACTCTCTGACACTCTCTATCACTCTCTGGCACTCTCTATCACTCTCTGGCACTCTCTATCACTCTCTGACTCTCTCAGACACTCTCAGACACTCTCTGATTTTCTCAGACACTCTCTATAACTCTCTGACACTCGCAGACACTCTCTGACACTCTCTGACACTCTCTGACACTCTCTATCACTCTCTGACACTCTCTGACACACTCTGACACTCTCTGACACACTCTGACACTCTCTGACACTCTCTTACACTCGATATTACTCTCTGACACTCTCAGACACTCTCTGACACTCTGAGAAACTCTCTGACACTCTCTGACTCTCTCTGACTCTCTCAGGCACTCTCTGACACTTAAAGACACGCTCAGACACGCTCAGACACGCTCAGACAATCTCAGACACTCTCTGACATTCTCTGACACACTCTGACACTCTCAGACACTCTCAGACACTCTCAGACACTCTCAGACACTCTGTATCAATCTCTGACACTCTCTAACAATCTCTGACACTCTCTATTACTCTCTGACATTCTCTGACACTCTTTGAAACTCTCTATCACTCTCTGACACTCTGTATCACTCTGACACTCTCAGACACTCTCAGACCCTCTCTGACACTCTCTATCACGCTCTGACACTCTCCATCACTCTCAGACACTCTCAGACACTCTCTGACACTCTCTGACACTCTCTGACACTCTCTGACACTCTGTATTAATCTCTGACACTCTCTGACACTCTCTGAAATTCTCTATCACTCTCAGACACTCTCCATCCCTCTCTGACACTTTCAGACAGTCTCTGACTCTCTCAGACACTCTCTATAACTCTCAGACACTCTCTGACACTCTCTGACACTCTCTATCACTCTCTGACACTCTCTGACACTCTCTGACACTCTCTGACACTCTCTGACACTCTCTGACAATCTCTGACAATCTCTGACACTCGATATTACTCTCTGACACTCTCTGACACTCTCTGACGCTCTCTGACAATCTATATCACTCTCTGACACTCTCTGACACTCTCTGACACTCTCTGACACTCTCTGACACTCTCAGACACTCTGTATCAATCTCTGACACTCTCTATTACTCTCTGACATTCTCTGACTCTCTTTGAAACTCTCTATCACTCTCTGACACTCTCTGACACTCTCAGACACTCTGTATCAATCTCTGACACTCTCTATTACTCTCTGACATTCTCTGACACTCTTTGAAACTCTCTCTCACTCTCTGACACTCTGTATCACTCTCTGACACTCTCTATCACTCTCTATCACTCTTAGACACTCTCTGACCCTCTCTGACCCTCTCTGACACTCTCTGACACTCTCTATCACTCTTAGACACTCTCTGACACTCTCTGACCCTCTCTGACACTCTCTGACACTCTCTGACACTCTCTGACACTCTCTGACACTCTCTGACACTCTCTGACCCTCTCTATCACTCTCTGACCCTCTCTGAAACTCTCTGACACTCTCTGACACTCTCTGACTCTCTCTGACACACTCTGACACACTCTGACACTCTTAGACACTCTCTGACACTCTCTGACGCTCTCTGACCCTCTCTGACACTCTCTGACACTCTCTGACACTCTCTATCACTCTTAGACAATCTCTGACCCTCTCTGACCCTCTCTGACCCTCTCTGACCCTCTCTGACCCTCTCTGACACTCTCTGACACTCTCTGACACTCTCTGACACTCTCTGACAATCTCTGACACTCGATATTACTCTCTGACACTCTCTGACACTCTCTGACGCTCTCTGACGCTCTCTGACGCTCTCTGACAATCTATATCACTCTCTGACACTCTCTGACACTCCCTGGAACTCTCTGACATTCTTTGACTCTCTCTATCACTCTCTGACACACCCTATCACTCTCTGACACCCTCTGACAATCTCAGAATCTCTCAGACACTCTGTGAAACTCTGAGAAACTCTCTGACACTCTCTGACTCTCTCAGACACTCTCTGACACTTAAAGACACGCTCAGACACTCTCTGACACTCTCTGACACTCTCTATCACGCTCTGACACTCTCCATCACTCTCTGACACTCTCTGACACTCTCAGACACTCTCAGACACTCTCAGACACTCTCAGACACTCTGTATCAATCTCTGACACTCTCTATTACTCTCTGACATTCTCTGACTCTCTTTGAAACTCTCTATCACTCTCTGACACTCTGTATCACTCTCTGACACTCTCAGACACTCTCAGACACTCTCAGACACTCTCAGACACTCTCAGACACTCTGTATCAATCTCTGACACTCTCTGACAATCTCTGACACTCTCTATTACTCTCTGACATTCTCTGACACTCTTTGAAACTCTCTATCACTCTCTGACACTCTGTATCACTCTCTGACACTCTCAGACACTCTCAGACCCTCTCTGACACTCTCTATCACGCTCTGACACTCTCCATCACTCTCAAACACTCTCAGACACTCTCAGACACTCTCTGACACTCTCTGACACTCTCTGACACTCTCAGACACTCTGTATTAATCTCTGACACTCTCTGACACACTCTATTACTCTCTGACACTCTCTGACACTCTCTGAAATTCTCTATCACTCTCAGACACTCTCCATCCCTCTCTGACACTTTCAGACAGTCTCTGACTCTCTCAGACACTCTCTATAACTCTCAGACACTCTCTGACACTCTCTGACACTCTCTATCACTCTCTGACACTCTCTGACACTCTCTGACACTCTCTGACACTCTCTGACAATCTCTGACAATCTCTGACACTCGATATTACTCTCTGACACTCTCTGACACTCTCTGACGCTCTCTGACAATCTATATCACTCTCTGACACTCTCTGACACTCCCTGGAACTCTCTGACATTCTTTGTCTCTCTCTATCACTCTCTGACACACTCTATCACTCTCTGACACCCCCTGACAATCTCAGAATCTCTCAGACACTCTGTGAAACTCTGAGAAACTCTCTGACACTCTCTGACTCTATCAGACACTCTCTGACACTTAAAGACACGCTCAGACACTCTCTGACACTCTCTGACACGCTCAGACACGCTCAGACACTCTCTGACACTCTCAGACACTCTGTATCAATCTCTGACACTCTCTATTACTCTCTGACATTCTCTGACTCTCTTTGAAACTCTCTATCACTCTCTGACACTCTGTATCACTCTCTGACACTCTGTATCAATCTCTGACACTCTCTGTTACTCTCTGACATTCTCTGACACTCTTTGAAACTCTCTATCACTCTCTGACACTCTGTATCACTCTCTGACACTCTCTATCACTCTCTATCACTCTTAGACACTCTCTGACCCTCTCTGACCCTCTCTGACACTCTCTGACACTCTCTATCACTCTTAGACACTCTCTGACACTCTCTGACCCTCTCTGACACTTTCTGACACTCTCTGACACTCTCAGACACTCTTAGACACTCTCTGACACTCTCTGGCCCTCTCTGACACTCTCTGACCCTCTCTGACCCTCTCTATCACTCTCTGACACTCTCTGACACTCTCTGACACTCTCTGACACACTCTGACACACTCTGACACTCTCTGACACTCTCTGACACTCTCTGACCCTCTCTGACCCTCTCTGACACTCTCTGACACTCTCTATCACTCTTAGACAATCTCTGACCCTCTCTGACCCTCTCTGACCCTCTCTGACACTCTCTGACACTCGCTGACAGTCTCTGACAATCTCTGACAATCTCTGACACTCGATATTACTCTCTGACATTCTCTGACTCTCTTTGAAACTCTCTATCACTCTCTGACACTCTCAGACACTCTCAGACACTCTGTATCAATCTCTGACACTCTCTGTTACTCTCTGACATTCTCTGACACTCTTTGAAACTCTCTATCACTCTCTGACACTCTGT
This sequence comes from Heterodontus francisci, assembly GCF_036365525.1. Classification (NCBI taxonomy): domain Eukaryota; kingdom Metazoa; phylum Chordata; class Chondrichthyes; order Heterodontiformes; family Heterodontidae; genus Heterodontus; species Heterodontus francisci. The sequence goes on along the minus strand of NW_027140547.1, from coordinate 49,312 downwards.
ATCACTCTCTGACACTCTCTATCACTCTCTATCACTCTTAGACACTCTCTGACCCTCTCTGACCCTCTCTGACCCTCTCTGACACTCTCTGACACTCTCTGACACTCTTAGACAATCTCTGACCCTCTCTGACCCTCTCTGACCCTCTCTGACCCTCTCTGACCCTCTCTGACACTCTCTGACACTCTCTGACAATCTCTGACACTCGATATTACTCTCTGACACTCTCTGACACTCTCTGACGCTCTCTGACGCTCTCTGACGCTCTCTGACAATCTATATCACTCTCTGACACTCTCTGACACTCCCTGGAACTCTCTGACATTCTTTGACTCTCTCTATCACTCTCTGACACACTCTATAACTCTCTGACACCCTCTGACAATCTCAGAATCTCTCAGACACTCTGTGAAACTCTGAGAAACTCTCTGACACTCTCTGACTCTCTCAGACACTCTCTGACACTTAAAGACACGCTCAGACACTCTCTGACACTCTCTGACACTCTCTGACACTCTCTGACACTCTCTATCACGCTCTGACACTCTCCATCACTCTCTGACACTCTCTGACACTCTCTGACACTCTCAGACACTCTCTGACACTCTCTGACACTCTCTGACACTCTCTGACACTCTGTATTAATCTCTGACACTCTCTTACACACTCTATTACTCTCTGACACTCTCTGACACTCTTTGAAATTCTCTATCACTCTCAGACACTCTCCATCCCTCTCTGACACTTTAAGACAGTCTCTGACTCTCTCAGACACTCTCTATAACTCTCAGACACTCTCTGACACTCTCTGACACTCTCTGACAATCTCTGACACTCTCTGACACTCTCTGACACTCTCTGACAATCTCTGACACTCGATATTACTCTCTGACACTCTCTGACACTCTCTGCCGCTCTCTGACAATCTATATCACTCTCTGACACTCCCTGGAACTCTCTGACATTCTTTGACTCTCTCTATCACTCTCTGACACACTCTATCACTCTCTGACACCCTCTGACAATCTCAGAATCTCTCAGACACTCTGTGAAACTCTGAGAAACTCTCTGACACTCTCTGACTCTCTCAGACACTCTCTGACACTTAAAGACACGCTCAGACACTCTCTGACACTCTCTGACACGCTCAGACACGCTCAGACACTCTCTGACACTCTCTGACACTCTCAGACACTCTGTATCAATCTCTGACACTCTCTATTACTCTCTGACATTCTCTGACTCTCTTTGAAACTCTCTATCACTCTCTGACACTCTCAGACACTCTCAGACACTCTGTATCAATCTCTGACACTCTCTATTAGTCTCTGACATTCTCTGACACTCTTTGAAACTCTCTATCACTCTCTGACACTCTGTATCACTCTCTGACACTCTCTATCACTCTCTATCACTCTTAGACACTCTCTGACCCTCTCTGACCCTCTCTGACACTCTCTGACACTCTCTAACACTCTTAGACACTCTCTGACACTCTCTGACACTCTCTGACCCTCTCTGACACTCTCTGACACTCTCTGACACTCTCTGACACTCTTAGACACTCTCTGACACTCTCTGGCCCTCTCTGACACTCTCTGACCCTCTCTGACCCTCTCTATCACTCTCTGACACTCTCTGACACTCTCTGACACTCTCTGACACACTCTGACACTCTTAGACACTCTCTGACACTCTCTGACACTCTTAGACAATCTCTGACGCTCTCTGACCCTCTCTGACCCTCTCTGACCCTCTCTGACACTCTCTGACACTCTCTGACAATCTCTGACACTCGATATTACTCTCTGACACTCTCTGACGCTCTCTGACGCTCTCTGACAATCTATATCACTCTCTGACACTCTCTGACACTCCCTGGAACTCTCTGACATTCTTTGACTCTCTCTATCACTCTCTGACACACTCTATCACTCTCTGACACCCTCTGACAATCTCAGAATCTCTCAGACACTCTGTGAAACTCTGAGAAACTCTCTGACACTCTCTGACTCTCTCAGACACTCTCTGACACTTAAAGACACGCTCAGACACTCTCTGACACTCTCTGACACTCTCTATCACGCTCTGACACTCTCCATCACTCTCTGACACTCTCTGACACTCTCAGACACTCTCAGACACTCTCAGACACTCTCAGACACTCTGTATCAATCTCTGACACTCTCTATTACTCTCTGACATTCTCTGACTCTCTTTGAAACTCTCTGTCACTCTCTGACTCTCACTATCACACTCTGACACACTCTATAACTCTCTGACACCCTCTGACAATCTCAGAATCTCTCAGACACTCTGTGAAACTCTGAGAAACTCTCTGACACTCTCTGACTCTCTCAGACACTCTCTGACACTCTCTGACACTCTCTGACACTCTCTGACCCTCTCTGACCCTCTCTATCACTCTCTGACACTCTCTGACACTCTCTGACACACTCTGACACACTCTGACACTCTTAGACACTCTCTGACACTCTCTGACACTCTCTGACACTCTCTGACCCTCTCTGACCCTCTCTGACACTCTCTGACACTCTTAGACACTCTCTGACCCTCTCTGACCCTCTCTGACCCTCTCTGACACTCTCTGACACTCTCTGACACTCTCTGACAATCTCTGACACTCGATATTACTCTCTGACACTCTCTGATGCTCTCTGACGCTCTCTGACAATCTATATCACTCTCTGACACTCTCTGACACTCCCTGGAACTCTCTGACATTCTTTGACTCTCTCTATCACTCTCTGACACACTCTATCAATCTCTGACACCCTCTGACAATCTCAGAATCTCTCAGACACTCTGTGAAACTCTGAGAAACTCTCTGACACTCTCTGACTCTCTCAGACACTCTCTGACACTTAAAGACACGCTCAGACACTCTCTGACACTCTCTGACACTCTCTATCACGCTCTGACACTCTCCATCACTCTCTGACACTCTCTGACACTCTCTATCACGCTCTGACACTCTCAGACACTCTGTATCAATCTCTGACACTCTCTATTACTCTCTGACATTCTCTGACTCTCTTTGAAACTCTCTATCACTCTCTGACACTCTGTATCACTCTCTGACACTCTCAGACACTCTCAGACACTCTCTGACACTCTGTATCACTCTCTGACACTCTCTATCACTCTCTATCACTCTTAGACACTCTCTGACCATCTCTGACACTCTCTGACACTCCCTGACACTCTCTATCACTCTTAGACACTCTCTGACACTCTCTGACCCTCTCTGACACTCTTTGACACTCTCTGACACTCTCTATCACTCTTAGACCCTCTCTGACCCTCTCTGACACTCTCTGACCCTCTCTGACACTCTCTGACACTCTCTGACACACTCTGACACTCTCAGATACTCTCTATCACTCTCTGACACTCTCTGACACTCTCAGACACTCTGTATTAATCTCTGACACTCTCTGACACACTCTATTACTCTCTGACACTCTCTGACACTCTCTGAAATTCTCCATCACTCTCTGACACTCTCCATTGCTCTCTGAAACTCTCAGAGACTCTCTAGCACTCTCTGACACTCTCAGACACTCTCCATCCCTCTCTGACACTCTCAGACACTCTCAGACACTCTCAGACACTCTCTGATTTTCTCAGACACTCTCAATAACTCTCTGACACTCGCAGACACTCTCTGACACTCTCTATCACTCTCTGACACTCTCTATCACTCTCTGACAGTCTCTGACACACTCTGACACTCTCTGACACACTCTGACACTCTCTGACACTCTTTAACACTCGATATTACTCTCTGACACTCTCAGACACTCTCTGACACTCTGAGAAACTCTCTGACACTCTGAGAAACTCTCTGACTCTCTCAGGCACTCTCTGACACTTAAAGACACGCTCAGACACGCTCAGACACGCTCAGACATTCTCAGACACTCTCTGACACTCTCTATCACGCTCTGGCACTCTCTATCACGCTCTGACACTCTCCATCACTCTCTGACACTCTCTGACACTCTCAGACACTCTGTATCAATCTCTGACACTCTCTGACAATCTCTGACACTCTCTATTACTCTCTGACATTCTTTGACACCCTTTGAAACTCTCTATCACTCTCTGACACTCTCCATCACTCTCAGACACTCTCAGACACGTTCTGACACTCTCTGACACTCTCTGACACACTCTATTACACTCTGACACTCTCTGACACTCTCTGACACTCTCTGACACTCTCTGACACTCTCTGAAATTCTCTATAACTCTCTGACACTCTCCATTACTCTCTGACACTCTCAGAGACTCTCTAGCACTCTCTGACAGTGTCAGACACTCTCCATCCCTCTCTGACACTTTCAGACAGTCTCTGACTCTCTCAGACACTCTCTATAACTCTCAGACACTCTCTGACACTCTCTGACACTCTCTGACACTCTCTGACACTCTCTGACAATCTCTGACACTCGATATTACTCTCTGACACTCTCTGACACTCTATGACGCTCTCTGACAATCTATATCACTCTCTGACACTCTCTGACACACCCTATCACTCTCTGACACCCTCTGACAATCTCAGAATCTCTCAGACACTCTGTGAAACTCTGAGAAACTCTCTGACACTCTCTGACTCTCTCAGACACTCTCTGACACTTAAAGACACGCTCAGACACTCTCTGACACTCTCTGACACTCTCTGACACTCTCTGACACTTAAAGACACGCTCAGACACTCTCTGACACTCTCTGACACTCTCTGACACTCTCAGACACTCTGTATCAATCTCTGACACTCTCTATTACTCTCTGACATTCTCTGAATCTCTTTGAAACTCTCTATCACTCTCTGACACTCTGTATCACTCTCTGACACTCTGTATCAATCTCTGACACTCTCTATTACTCTCTGACATTCTCTGAATCTCTTTGAAACTCTCTATCACTCTCTGACACTCTGTATCACTCTCTGACACTCTGTATCAATCTCTGACACTCTCTATTACTCTCTGACATTCTCTGAATCTCTTTCAAACTCTCTATCACTCTCTGACACTCTGTATCACTCTCTGACACACTCAGACACTCTCAGACACTCTGTATCAATCTCTGACACTCTCAGACACTCTCAGACACTCTGTATCAATCTCTGACACTCTCTATTACTCTCTGACATTCTCTGACTCTCTTTGAAACTCTCTATCACTCTCTGACACTCTGTATCACTCTCTGACACTCTCAGACACTCTCAGACACTCTGTATCAATCTCTGACACTCTCTATTACTCTCTGACATTCTCTGACACTCTTTGAAACTCTCTATCACTCTCTGACACTCTGTATCACTCTCTGACACTCTCTATCACTCTCTATCACTCTTAGACCCTCACTGACACTCTCTGACACTCTCTGACACTCTCTATCACTCTTAGACACTCTCTGACCCTCTCTGACCCTCTCTGACACTCTCTGACACTCTTAGACACTCTCTGACCCTCTCTGACCCTCTCTGACCCTCTCTATCACTCTCTGACACACTCGGACACTCTTAGACACTCTCTGACACTCTCCGACCCTCTCTGACACTCTCTGACACTCTCTATCACTCTTAGACACTCTCTGACCCTCTCTGACCCTCTCTGACCCTCTCTATCACTCTCTGACACTCTCTGACACTGTCTGACACTCTCTGACCCTCTCTGGCCCTCTCTGGCCCTCTCAGATACTCTCTATCACTCTCTGACACTCTCTGACACTCTCAGACACTCTGTATTAATCTCTGACACTCTCTGACACACTCTATTACTCTCTGACACTCTCTGACACTCTCTGAAATTCTCTATCACTCTCTGACACTCTCCATTACTCTTTGAAACTCTCAGAGACTCTCTAGCACTCTCTGACACTCTCAGACACTCTCCATCCCTCTCTGACACTCTCAGACACTCTCAGACACTCTCAGACACTCTCAGACACTCTCTGATTTTCTCAGACACTCTCAATAACTCTCTGACACTCGCAGACACTCTCTGACACTCTCTATCACTCTCTGACACTCTCTATCACTCTCTGACACTCTCTATCACTCTCTGACACTCTCTGACACACTCTGACACTCTCTGACACACTCTGACACTCTCTGACACACTCTGACACTCTCTGACACTCTCTGACACTCTCTTACACTCGATATTACTCTCTGATACTCTCAGACACTCTCTGACACTTAAAGACACGCTCAGACACGCTCAGACACGCTCAGACAATCTCAGACACTCTCTGACACTCTCTGACACTCTCTATCACGCTCTGACACTCTCTATCACGCTCTGACACTCTCGATCACGCTCTGACACTCTCCATCACTCTCTGACACTCTCTGACACACTCTGACACTCTCAGACACTCTGTATCAATCTCTGACACTCTCTGACAATCTCTGACACTCTTTGAAACTCTCTATCGCTCTCTGACACTCTGCATCACTCTCTGACACTCTCTGACACTCTCTGACACTCTCTGACACTCTCTGACACTCTCTATTACTCTCTGACATTCTCTGACACTCTTTGAAACTCTCTATCACTCTCTGACACTCTGTATCACTCTCTGACACTCTCAGACACTCTCTAGCACTCTCTGACACTCTCAGACACTCCCCATCCCTCTCTGACACTCTCAGACACTCTCTGACTCTCTCTGACACTCTCTATAACTCTCTGACACTCGCAGGCACTCTCTGACACTCTCCGTCACTCTCTGACACTCTCAGACACTCTCTAGCACTCTCTGACACTCTCAGACATTCTCAGACACTCCCCATCCCTCTCTGACACTCTCAGACACTCTCTAAATCTCTCTGACACTCTCTATAACTCTCTGACACTCGCAGGCACTCTCTGACACTCTCCATCACTCTCTGACACTCTCTATCACTCTCTGACACTCTCAGACACTCCCCATCCCTCTCTGACATTCTCTGACACTCGTTGAAACTCTCTATCACTCTCTGACACTCTGTATCACTCTCTGACACTCTCTGACACTCTCTATTACTCTCTGACATTCTCTGACACTCTTTGAAACTCTCTATCACTCTCTGACACTCTGTATCACTCTCTGACACTCTCTGACACTCTCAGACACTTCCCATCCCTCTCTGACACTCTCAGACACTCTCCGACTCTCTCTGACACTCTCTATAACTCTCTGACACTCACAGGCACTCTCTGACACTCTCCATCACTCTCTGACACTCTCTATCACTCTCTGACACTCTCAGACACTCCCCATCCCTCTCTGACATTCTCTGACACACTTTGAAATCTCTATCACTCTCAGACACTCTGTATCAATCTCTGACACTCTCTGACACTCTCAGTCACTCTCAGACACTCTGTATCAATCTCTGACACTCTCTATTACTCTCTGACATTCTCTGACTCTCTTTGAAACTCTCTATCACTCTCTGACACTCTGTATCACTCTCTGACACTCTCAGACACTCTCAGACACTCTGTATCAATCTCTGACACTCTCAGACACTCTCAGACACTCTGTATCAATCTCTGACACTCTCTATTACTCTCTGACATTCTCTGACTCTCTTTGAAACTCTCTATCACTCTCTGACACTCTGTATCACTCTCTGACACTCTCAGACACTCTCAGACACTCTGTATCAATCTCTGACACTCTCTATTACTCTCTGACATTCTCTGACACTCTTTGAAACTCTCTCTCACTCTCTGACACTCTGTATCACTCTCTGACACTCTCTATCACTCTCTATCACTCTTAGACCCTCTCTGACACTCTCTGACACTCTCTGACACTCTCTATCACTCTTAGACACTCTCTGACACTCTCTGACCCTCTCTGACACTCTCTGACACTCTCTGACACTCTCTGACACTCTCTATCACTCTTAGACACTCTCTGACCCTCTCTGACCCTCTCTGACACTCTCTGACACTCTCTGACACTCTCTGACACACTCTGACACTCTCTGACACTCTCTATCACTCTTAGACACTCTCTGACCCTCTCTGACCCTCTCTGACCCTCTCTATCACTCTCTGACACACTCGGACACTCTTAGACACTCTCTGACACTCTCTGACCCTCTCTGACACTCTCTGACACTCTCTGACACTCTCTATCACTCTCTGACACTCTCTGACCCTCTCTGACCCTCTCTGACCCTCTCTGACCCTCTCTATCACTCTCTGACACTCTCTGACAATCTCTGACCCTCTCTGACCCTCTCTGGCCCTCTCTGGCCCTCTCAGATACTCTCTATCACTCTCTGACACTCTCTGACACTCTCAGACACTCTGTATTAATCTCTGACACTCTCTGACACACTCTATTACTCTCTGACACTCTCTGACACTCTCTGAAATTCTCTATCACTCTCTGACACTCTCCATTACTCTTTGAAACTCTCAGAGACTCTCTAGCACTCTCAGACACTCTCAGACACTCTCAGACACTCTCAGACACTCTCTGATTTTCTCAGACACTCTCAATAACTCTCTGACACTCGCAGACACTCTCTGACACTCTCTATCACTCTCTGACACTCTCTATCACTCTCTGACACTCTCTGACACACTCTGACACTCTCTGACATACTCTGACACTCTCTGACACACTCTGACACTCTCTTACACTCGATATTACTCTCTGACACTCTCAGACACTCTCTGACACTTAAAGACACGCTCAGACACGCTCAGACACGCTCAGACAATCTCAGACACTCTCTGGCACTCTCTGACACTCTCTATCACGCTCTGACACTCTCTATCACGCTCTGACACTCTCGATCACGCTCTGACACTCTCCATCACTCTCTGACACTCTCTGACACACTCTGACACTCTCAGACACTCTGTATCAATCTCTGACACTCTCTGACAATCTCTGACACTCTTTGAAACTCTCTATCACTCTCTGACACTCTGCATCACTCTCTGACACTCTCTGACACTCTCTGACACTCTCTATTACTCTCTGACATTCTCTGACACTCTTAGAAACTCTCTATCACTCTCCGACACTCTGTATCACTCTCTGACACTCTCAGACACTCTCTAGCACTCTCTGACACTCTCAGACACTCCCCATCCCTCTCTGACACTCTCAGACACTCTCTGACTCTCTCTGACACTCTCTATAACTCTCTGACACTCGCAGGCAGTCTCTGACACTCTCCATACTCTCTGACACTCTCAGACACTCTCTGACTCTCTCTGATACTCTCTATAACTCTCTGACACTCGCAGGCACTCTCTGACACTCTCCGTCACTCTCTGACACTCTCAGACACTCTCTAGCACTCTCTGACACTCTCAGACATTCTCAGACACTCCCCATCCCTCTCTGACACTCTCAGACACTCTCTAACTCTCTCTGACACTCTCTATAACTCTCTGACACTCGCAGGCACTCTCTGACACTCTCCATCACTCTCTGACACTCTCTATCACTCTCTGACACTCTCAGACACTCCCCATCCCTCTCTGACATTCTCTGACACTCTTTGAAACTCTCTATCACTCTCTGACACTCGTTGAAACTCTCTGACACTCTCTGACACTCTCTATTACTCTCTGACATTCTCTGACACTCTTTGAAACTCTCTATCACTCTCTGACACTCTGTATCACTCTCTGACACTCTCTGACACTCTCAGACACTTCCCATCCCTCTCTGACACTCTCAGACACTCTCCGACTCTCTCTGACACTCTCTATAACTCTCTGACACTCACAGGCTCTCTCTGACACTCTCCATCACTCTCTGACACTCTCTATCACTCTCTGACACTCTCAGACACTCCCCATCCCTCTCTGACATTCTCTGACACACTTTGAAACTCTCTATCACTCTCTGACACTCTGTATCAATCTCTGACACTCTCTATTACTCTCTGACATTCTCTGACTCTCTTTGAAACTCTCTATCACTCTCTGACTCTCTCTATCACTCTCTGACACACTCTATCACTCTCTGACACCCTCTGACAATCTCAGAATCTCTCAGACACTCTGTGAAACTCTGAGAAACTCTCTGACACTCTCTGACTCTCTCAGACACTCTCTGACACTCTCTGACCCTCTCTGACACTCTCTGACACTCTCTGACACTCTCTGACCCTCTCTATCACTCTCTGACACTCTCTGACACACTCTGACAATCTCTGACAATCTCTGACACTCTTAGACACTCTCTGACCCTCTCTGACCCTCTCTGACACTCTCTGACACTCTCTGACACTCTCTGACACTCTCTGACACTCTCTGACACTCGATATTACTCTCTGACACTCTCTGACGCTCTCTGACGCTCTCTGACAATCTATATCACTCTCTGACACTCTCTGACACTCCCTGGAACTCTCTGACATTCTTTGACTCTCTCTATCACTCTCTGACACACTCTATCACTCTCTGACACCCTCTGACAATCTCAGAATCTCTCAGACACTCTGTGAAACTCTGAGAAACTCTCTGACACTCTCTGACTCTCTCAGACACTCTCTGACACTTAAAGACACGCTCAGACACTCTCTGACACTCTCTGACACTCTCTATCACGCTCTGACACTCTCCATCACTCTCTGACACTCTCTGACACTCTCAGACACTCTCAGACACTCTCAGACACTCTGTATCAATCTCTGACACTCTCTATTACTCTCTGACATTCTCTGACTCTCTTTGAAACTCTCTATCACTCTCTGACACTCTGTATCACTCTCTGACACTCTCAGACACTCTCAGACACTCTCAGACACTCTGTATCAATCTCTGACAGTCTCTGACAATCTCTGACACTCTCTATTACTCTCTGACATTCTCTGACACTCTTTGAAACTCTCTATCACTCTCAGACACTCTGTATCACTCTCTGACACTCTCAGACACTCTCAGACCCTCTCTGACACTCTCTATCACGCTCTGACACTCTCCATCACTCTCAGACACTCTCAGACACTCTCTGACACTCTCTGACACTCTCTGACACTCTCTGACACTCTGTATTAATCTCTGACACTCTCTGACACACTCTATTACTCTCTGACACTCTCTGAAATTCTCTATCACTCTCAGACACTCTCCATCCCTCTCTGACACTTTCAGACAGTCTCTGACTCTCTCAGACACTCTCTATAACTCTCAGACACTCTCTGACACTCTCTGACACTCTCTGACACTCTCTATCACTCTATGACACTCTCTGACACTCTCTGACACTCTCTGACACTCTCTGACACTCTCTGACAATCTCTGACACTCGATATTACTCTCTGACACTCTCTGACACTCCCTGGAACTCTCTGACATTCTTTGACTCTCTCTATCACTCTCTGACACACTCTATCACTCTCTGACACCCTCTGACAATCTCAGAATCTCTCAGACACTCTGTGAAACTCTGAGAAACTCTCTGACACTCTCTGACTCTCTCAGACACTCTCTGACACTTAAAGACACTCTCAGACACTCTCTGACACTCTCTGACACGCTCAGACACGCTCAGACACTCTCTGACACTCTCTGACACTCTCTGACACTCTCTGACACTCTCAGACACTCTCAGACACTCTGTATCAATCTCTGACACTCTCTATTACTCTCTGACATTCTCTGACTCTCTTTGAAACTCTCTATCACTCTCTGACACTCTCTGACACTCTCTATCACTCTTAGACACTCTCTGACACTCTCTGACCCTCTCTGACACTCTCTGACACTCTCTGACAATCTCTGACACTCTCTGACCCTCTCTGACCCTCTCTGACCCTCTCTATCACTCTCTGACACTCTCTGACACACTCTGACACACTCTGACACTCTCAGACACACTCTGACACTCTCAGACACTCTCTGACACTCTCTGACCCTCTCTGACCCTCTCTGACACTCTCTGACACTCTCTGACACTCTCTATCACTCTTAGACAATCTCTGACCCTCTCTGACCCTCTCTGACCCTCTCTGACGCTCTCTGACACTCTCTGACACTCACTGACAATCTCTGACACTCGATATTACTCTCTGACACTCTCTGACACTCTCTGACCCTCTCTGACCCTCTCTGACGCTCTCTGACACTCTCTGACACTCTCTGACAATCTCTGACACTCGATATTACTCTCTGACACTCTCTGACGCTCTCTGACGCTCTCTAACAATCTATATCACTCTCTGACACTCTCTGACACTCCCTGGAACTCTCTGACATTCTTTGACTCTCTCTATCACTCTCTGACACACTCTATCACTCTCTGACACCCTCTGACAATCTTGAATCTCTCAGACACTCTGTGAAACTCTGAGAAACTCTCTGACACTCTCTGACACTCTCTGACACTCGATATTACTCTCTGACACTCTCTGACGCTCTCTGACGCTCTCTGACAATCTATATCACTCTCTGACACTCTCTGACACTCCCTGGAACTCTCTGACATTCTTTGACTCTCTCTATCACTCTCTGACACACTCTATCACTCTCTGACACCCTCTGACAATCTCAGAATCTCTCAGACACTCTGTGAAACTCTGAGAAACTCTCTGACACTCTCTGACTCTCTCAGACACTCTCTGACACTTAAAGACACGCTCAGACACTCTCTGACACTCTCTGACACTCTCTATCACGCTCTGACACTCTCCATCACTCTCTGACACTCTCTGACACTCTCAGACACTCTCAGACACTCTCAGACACTCTCAGACACTCTGTATCAATCTCTGACACTCTCTATTACTCTCTGACATTCTCTGACTCTCTTTGAAACTCTCTATCACTCTCTGACACTCTGTATCACTCTCTGACACTCTCAGACACTCTCAGACACTCTCAGACACTCTCAGACACTCTGTATCAATCTCTGACAGTCTCTGACAATCTCTGACACTCTCTATTACTCTCTGACATTCTCTGACACTCTTTGAAACTCTCTATCACTCTCTGACACTCTGTATCACTCTCTGACACTCTCAGACACTCTCAGACCCTCTCTGACACTCTCTATCACGCTCTGACACTCTCCATCACTCTCAGACACTCTCAGACACTCTCTGACACTCTCTGACACTCTGTATTAATCTCTGACACTCTCTGACACACTCTATTACTCTCTGACACTCTCTGAAATTCTCTATCACTCTCAGACACTCTCCATCCCTCTCTGACACTTTCAGACAGTCTCTGACTCTCTCAGACACTCTCTATAACTCTCAGACACTCTCTGACACTCTCTGACACTCTCTGACACTCTCTATCACTCTCTGACACTCTCTGACACTCTCTGACACTCTCTGACACTCTCTGACAATCTCTGACACTCGATATTACTCTCTGACACTCTCTGACACTCCCTGGAACTCTCTGACATTCTTTGACTCTCTCTATCACTCTCTGACACACTCTATCACTCTCTGACACCCTCTGACAATCTCAGAATCTCTCAGACACTCTGTGAAACTCTGAGAAACTCTCTGACACTCTCTGACTCTCTCAGACACTCTCTGACACTTAAAGACACGCTCAGACACTCTCTGACACTCTCTGACACGCTCAGTCACGCTCAGACACTCTCTGACACTCTCTGACACTCTCTGACACTCTCAGACACTCTCAGACACTCTGTATCAATCTCTGACACTCTCTATTACTCTCTGACATTCTCTGACTCTCTTTGAAACTCTCTATCACTCTCTGACACTCTCTGACACTCTCTATCACTCTTAGACACTCTCTGACACTCTCTGACCCTCTCTGACACTCTCTGACACTCTCTGACAATCTCTGACACTCTCTGACCCTCTCTGACCCTCTCTGACCCTCTCTGACACTCTCTGACACTCTCTGACACTCTCTATCACTCTTAGACAATCTCTGACCCTCTCTGACCCTCTCTGACCCTCTCTGACGCTCTCTGACACTCTCTGACACTCTCTGACAATCTCTGACACTCGATATTACTCTCTGACACTCTCTGACACTCTCTGACCCTCTCTGACCCTCTCTGACGCTCTCTGACACTCTCTGACACTCTCTGACAATCTCTGACACTCGATATTACTCTCTGACACTCTCTGACGCTCTCTGACGCTCTCTAACAATCTATATCACTCTCTGACACTCTCTGACACTCCCTGGAACTCTCTGACATTCTTTGACTCTCTCTATCACTCTCTGACACACTCTATCACTCTCTGACACCCTCTGACAATCTTGAATCTCTCAGACACTCTGTGAAACTCTGAGAAACTCTCTGACACTCTCTGACTCTCTCAGACACTCTCTGACACTTAAAGACACGCTCAGACACTCTCTGACACTCTCTGACACTCTCTGACACTCTCTATCACGCTCTGACACTCTCCATCACTCTCTGACACTCTCAGACACTCTCAGACACTCTCAGACACTCTGTATCAATCTCTGACACTCTCTATTACTCTCTGACATTCTCTGACTCTCTTTGAAACTCTCTATCACTCTCTGACACTCTGTATCACTCTCTGACACTCTCAGACACTCTCAGACACTCTCAGACACTCTGTATCAATCTCTGACACTCTCTGACACACTCTATTACTCTCTGACACTCTCTGACACTCTCTGACACACTCTGACACTCTCAGATACTCTCTATCACTCTCTGACACTCTCTGACACTCTCAGACACTCTGTATTAATCTCTGACACTCTCTGACACACTCTATTACTCTCTGACACTCTCTGACACTCTCTGAAATTCTCTATCACTCTCTGACACTCTCCATTACTCTCTGAAACTCTCAGAGACTCTCTAGCACTCTCTGACACTCTCTGACACTCTCTATCACTCTCTGACACTCTCTGACACACTCTGACTCTCTCTGACACTCTTTAACACTCGATATTACTCTCTGACACTCTCAGACACTCTCTGACACTCTGAGAAACTCTCTGACACTCTGAGAAACTCTCTGACTCTCTCAGGCACTCTCTGACACTTAAAGACACGCTCAGACACGCTCAGACACGCTCAGACAATCTCAGACACTCTCTGACACTCTCTATCACGCTCTGACACTCTCTATCACGCTCTGACACTCTCCATCACTCTCTGACACTCTCTGACACTCTCAGACACTCTGTATCAATCTCTGACACTCTCTGACAATCTCTGACACTCTCTATTACTCTCTGACATTCTCTGACACCCTTTGAAACTCTCTATCACTCTCTGACACTCTCCATCACTCTCAGACACTCTCAGACACTCTGTATTAATCTCTGACACTCTCTGACACACTCTATTACACTCTGACACTCTCTGACACTCTCTGAAATTCTCTATAACTCTCTGACATTCTCCATTACTCTCTGACACTCTCAGAGAATCTCTAGCACTCTCTGACAGTCTCAGACACTCTCCATCCCTCTCTGACACTTTCAGACAGTCTCTGACTCTCTCAGACACTCTCTATAACTCTCAGACACTCTCTGACACTCTCTGACACTCTCTGACACTCTCTGACAATCTCTGACACTCGATATTACTCTCTGACACTCTCTGACACTCTATGACGCTCTCTGACAATCTATATCACTCTCTGACACTCTCTGACACTCCCTGGAACTCTCTGACATTCTTTGACTATCACTATCACTCTCTGACACACTCTATCACTCTCTGACACCCTCTGACAATCTCAGAATCTCTCAGACACTCTGTGAAACTCTGAGAAACTCTCTGACACTCTCTGACTCTCTCAGACAATCTCTGACACTTAAAGACACGCTCAGACACTCTCTGACACTCTCTGACACTCTCTGACACTCTCTGACACTCTCAGACACTCTCAGACACTCTGTATCAATCTCTGACACTCTCTGACACACTCTATTACTCTCTGACACTCTCTGACACTCTCTGACACACTCTGACACTCTCAGATACTCTCTATCACTCTCTGACACTCTCTGACACTCTCAGACACTCTGTATTAATCTCTGACACTCTCTGACACACTCTATTACTCTCTGACACTCTCTGACACTCTCTGAAATTCTCTATCACTCTCTGACACTCTCCATTACTCTCTGAAACTCTCAGAGACTCTCTAGCACTCTCTGACACTCTCAGACACTCTCCATCCCTCTCTGACACTCTCAGACACTCTCAGACACTCTCAGACACTCTCAGACACTCTCTGATTTTCTCAGACACTCTCTATAACTCTCTGACACTCGCAGACACTCTCTGACACTCTCTATCACTCTCTGACACTCTCTATCACTCTCTGACACACTCTGACACTCTCTGACACTCTTTAACACTCGATATTACTCTCTGACACTCTCAGACACTCTCTGACACTCTGAGAAACTCTCTGACTCTCTCAGGCACTCTCTGACACTTAAAGACACGCTCAGACACGCTCAGACAATCTCAGACACTCTCTGACACTCTCTATCACGCTCTGACACTCTCTATCACGCTCTGACACTCTCCATCACTCTCTGACACTCTCTGACACTCTCAGACACTCTGTATCAATCTCTGACACTCTCTGACAATCTCTGACACTCTCTATTACTCTCTGACATTCTCTGACACCCTTTGAAACTCTCTATCACTCTCTGACACTCTCCATCACTCTCAGACACTCTCAGACACTCTCAGACACTCTGTATTAATCTCTGACACTCTCTGACACACTCTATTACACTCTGACACTCTCTGACACTCTCTGAAATTCTCTATAACTCTCTGACATTCTCCATTACTCTCTGACACTCTCAGAGAATCTCTAGCACTCTCTGACAGTCTCAGACACTCTCCATCCCTCTCTGACACTTTCAGACAGTCTCTGACTCTCTCAGACACTCTCTATAACTCTCAGACACTCTCTGACACTCTCTGACACTCTCTGACACTCTCTGACACTCTCTGACACTCTCTGACAATCTCTGACACTCGATATTACTCTCTGACACTCTCTGACACTCTATGACGCTCTCTGACAATCTATATCACTCTCTGACACTCTCTGACACTCCCTGGAACTCTCTGACATTCTTTGACTCTCACTATCACTCTCTGACACACTCTATCACTCTCTGACACCCTCTGACAATCTCAGAATCTCTCAGACACTCTGTGAAACTCTGAGAAACTCTCTGACACTCTCTGACTCTCTCAGACACTCTCTGACACTTAAAGACACGCTCAGACACTCTCTGACACTCTCTGACACTCTCTGACACTCTCAGACACTCTCAGACACTCTCAGACACTCTCAGACACTCTGTATCAATCTCTGACACTCTCTATTACTCTCTGACATTCTCTGAATCTCTTTGAAACTCTCTATCACTCTCTGACACTCTGTATCACTCTCTGACACTCTCAGACACTCTCAGACACTCTGTATCAATCTCTGACACTCTCAGACACTCTCAGACACTCTGTATCAATCTCTGACACTCTCTATTACTCTCTGACATTCTCTGACTCTCTTTGAAACTCTCTATCACTCTCTGACACTCTGTATCACTCTCTGACACTCTCAGACACTCTCAGACACTCTCAGACACTCTCAGACACTCTCAGACACTCTGTATCAATCTCTGACACTCTCTATTACTCTCTGACATTCTCTGACACTCTTTGAAACTCTCTATCACTCTCTGACACTCTGTATCACTCTCTGACACTCTCTATCACTCTCTATCACTCTTAGACCCTCTCTGACACTCTCTGACACTCTCTGACACTCTCTATCACTCTTAGACACTCTCTGACACTCTCTGACCCTCTCTGACATCTCTGACACTCTCTGACACTCTCTGACAATCTCTATCACTCTTAGACCCTCTCTGACCCTCTCTGACCCTCTCTGACCCTCTCTGACACTCTCTGACACTCTCTGACACACTCTGACACTCTCTATCACTCTTAGACACTCTCTGACCCTCTCTGACCCTCTCTATCACTCTCTGACACACTCGGACACTCTTAGACACTCTCTGACACTCTCTGACACTCTCTGACACTCTTAGACACTCTCTGACCCTCTCTGACCCTCTCTGACCCTCTCTATCACTCTCTGACACTCTCTGACACTCTCTGACACTCTCTGACCCTCTCTGGCCCTCTCTGGCCCTCTCAGATACTCAATATCACTCTCTGACACTCTCTGACACTCTCAGACACTCTGTATTAATCTCTGACACTCTCTGACACACTCTATTACTCTCTGACACTCTCTGACACTCTCTGAAATTCTCTATCACTCTCTGACACTCTCCATTACACTTTGAAACTCTCAGAGACTCTCTAGCACTCTCTGACACTCTCAGACACTCTCCATCCCTCTCTGACACTCTCAGACACTCTCAGACACTCTCAGACACTCTCAGACACTCTCAGACACTCTCTGATTTTCTCAGACACTCTCAATAACTCTCTGACACTCTCTATCACTCTCTGACACTCTCTATCACTCTCTGACACTCTCTATCACTCTCTGACACTCTCTGACACACTCTGACACTCTCTGACACACTCTGACACTCTCTGACACTCTCTTACACTCGATATTACTCTCTGACACTCTCAGACACTCTCTGACACTTAAAGACACGCTCAGACACGCTCAGACAATCTCAGACACTCTCTGACACTCTCTGACACTCTCTATCACGCTCTGACACTCTCTATCACGCTCTGACACTCTCGATCACGCTCTGACACTCTCCATCACTCTCTGACACTCTCTGACACACTCTGACACTCTCAGACACTCTGTATCAATCTCTGACACTCTCTGACAATCTCTGACACTCTTTGAAACTCTCTATCACTCTCTGACACTCTGCATCACTCTCTGACACTCTCTGACACTCTCTGACACTCTCTATTACTCTCTGACATTCTCTGACACTCTTTGAAACTCTCTATCACTCTCTGACACTCTGTATCACTCTCTGACACTCTCAGACACTCTCTAGCACTCTCTGACACTCTCAGACACTCCCCATCCCTCTCTGACACTCTCAGACACTCTCTGACTCTCTCTGACACTCTCTATAACTCTCTGACACTCGCAGGCACTCTCAGACACTCTGTATCAATCTCTGACACTCTCTGACAATCTCTGACACTCTTTGAAACTCTCTATCACTCTCTGACACTCTGCATCACTCTCTGACACTCTCTGATACTCTCTGACACTCTCTATTACTCTCTGACATTCTCTGACACTCTTTGAAACTCTCTATCACTCTCTGACACTCTGTATCACTCTCTGACACTCTCAGACACTCTCTAGCACTCTCTGACACTCTCAGACACTCCCCATCCCTCTCTGACACTCTCAGACACTCTCTGACTCTCTCTGACACTCTCTATAACTCTCTGACACTCGCAGGCACTCTCTGACACTCTCCATCACTCTCTGACACTCTCAGACACTCTCAGACACTCTCTGACTCTCTCTGACACTCTCTATAACTCTCTGACACTCGCAGGCACTCTCTGACACTCTCCGTCACTCTCTGGCACTCTCAGACACTCTCTAGCACTCTCTGACACTCTCAGACATTCTCAGACACTCCCCATCCCTTTCTGACACTCTCAGACACTCTCTAACTCTCTCTGACACTCTCTATAACTCTCTGACACTCGCAGGCACTCTCTGACACTCGCCATCACTCTCTGACACTCTCTATCACTCTCTGACACTCTCAGACACTCCCCATCCCTCTCTGACATTCTCTGAAACTCTTTGAAACTCTCTATCACTCTCTGACACTCTGTATCACTCTCTGACACTCTCTGACACTCTCTATTACTCTCTGACATTCTCTGACACTCTTTGAAACTCTCTATCACTCTCTGACACTCTGTATCACTCTTTGACACTCTCTGACACTCTCAGACACTCCCCATCCCTCTCTGACACTCTCAGACACTCTCTGTCTCTCTCTGACACTCTCTATAACTCTCTGACACTCGCAGGCACTCTCTGACACTCTCCATCACTCTCTGACACTCTCTATCACTCTCTGACACTCTCAGACACTCCCCATCCCTCTCTGACATTCTCTGACACACTTTGAAACTCTCTATCACTCTCTGACACTCTGTATCACTCTCTGACACGCTCTGACACTCTTAGACACTCTCTATGACTCTCTGACACTCTCTATCACTCTCTGACGCTGTCAGACACTCTCTATCAGTCTCTGACACTCTCTATCACTCTCTGACACTCTCTATCACTCTCTGACACTCTCTGACACTCTCTATCACTCTCTATTACTCTCTGACACTCTCAGACACTCTCAGACACTCTCTAACACTCACTGACACTCTCTTTCACTCTCTGACACTCTTCAACACTCTCTATCACTCTCTGACACTCTCTATCACTCTCTGACGCTGTCAGACACTCTCCATCAGTCTCTGACGCTCTCAGACACTCTCCAACACTCACTGACACTCCCTTTCACTCTGTGACACTCTCTGACACTCTTAGACACTCTCTATCACTCTCTGACACTCTCTATCACTCTCTGACGCTGTCAGACACTCTCCATCAGTCTCTGACGCTGTCAGACACTCTCTATCAGTCTCTGACACTCTCTTTCACTCTCTGACACTCTCAGACACTCTCTATCACTCTCTGACACTCTCTATCACTCTCTGACACTGTCAGACACTCTCTATCAGTCTCTGACACTCTCTATCACTCTCTGACACTCTCTATCACTCTCTGACGCTGTCAGACACTCTCTATCAGTCTCTGACACTCTCTATCACTCTCTGACACTCTTAGACACTCTCTATCACTCTCTGACACTCTCTATCACTCTCTGACACTCTCTATCACTCTCTGACACTCCCAGTCACTCTCTGGCACTCTCAGACACTCTCTGGCACTCTCAGACACTCTCTAACACTCTTAGACACTCTCTATCACTCTCTGACACTCTTAGACACTCTCTGACACTCTCTATCACTCTCTGACACTCTCTGACACTCTCTAACACTCTCAGACACTCTCTAACAATCACTGACACTCTCTTTCACTCTCTGACACTCTTAGACACTCTCTATCACTCTCTGACACTCCCAGTCACTCTCTGACACTCTCTGGCACTCTCAGACACTCTCTAACACTCACTGACACTCTCTTTCACTCTCTGACACTCTTAGACACTCTCTATCACTCTCTGACACTCTCTATCACTCTCTGACACTCCCAGTCACTCTCTGACACTCCCATTCACTCTCTGACACTCTCTGGCACTCTCTGGCACTCCCAGACACTCCCAGACACTCCCAGACACTCTCAGACACTCCCAGACACTCTCTGACACTCTCTGACACTCTCTGACACTCTCTAACACTCTCTAACACTCTCTAACACTCACTGACACTCTCTTTCACTCTCTGACACTCTTAGACACTCTCTATCACTCTCTGACACTCTCTATCACTCTCTGACACTCTTTGGCACTCTCTGACACTCTTTGGCACTCTCTGGCACTCTCTGGCACTCCCAGACACTCCCAGACACTCCCAGACACTCTCAGACACTCCCAGACACTCTCTGACACTCTCTGACACTCTCAGGCACTCTCAGGCACTCTCTATCACTCTCTATCACTCTCTATCACTCTCTGACACTCTCTGACACTCCCAGACACTCCCAGACACTCCCAGACACCCCCAGACACTCTCTGAAATTCTCTGACACTCTCTAACACTCACTGACACTCTCTTTCACTCTCTGACACTCTTGGACACTCTCTATCACTCTCTGACACTCTCGATCACTCTCTGACGCTCTCAGACACTCTCTGAAATTCTCTGACAGTCTCTAACACTCACTGACACTCTCTAACACTCACTGACACTCTCTTTCACTCTCTGACACTCTTAGACACTCTCTATCACTCTCTGACACTCTCTGACACTCTCTATCACTCTCTGACACTCTCTATCACTCTCTGACGCTCTCAGACACTCTCTAACACTCACTGACACTCTCTATCACTCACTGACACGCTCTGACACTCTTAGACACTCTCTATGATATTATGATGCGATTAGGCAAGATTTAGGATGCGTAGGATGGGGAAGGAAACTGCAGGGGATGTGCACAATCGAAATGTGGAGCTTATTCAAGGAGCAGCTACTGCGTGTCCTTGATAAGTATGTACCTGTCAGGCAGGGAGGAAGTTATCGAGCGAGGGAGCCGTGGTTTACTAAAGAAGTTGAAGAGCTTGTCAAGAGGAAGAAGAAGGCTTATGTTAGGATGAGACGTGAAGGCTCAATTAGGGCGCTTGAGAGTTGCAAGCTAGCCAGGAAGGATCTGAAGGGAGAGATGAGAAGATCAAGGAGAGGTCACGAGAAGTCATTGGCGGATATGATCAAAGAAAACACTAAGGCTTTCTACAGGTATATCAGGAATAAAAGAATGAAGAGTGATAGGTTAGGGCCTATCAAGGATAGTAGTGGGAAGTTGCGTGTGGAAACGGTGGAAATAGGGGAAGTGTTAAATGAATATTTTTCGTCAGTATTTACAGTGGAGAAAGAAAATGTTGTCGAGGAGAATACTGAGATACAGACTACTTGGCTAGATGGGATTGAGGTTCACAAGGAGGAGGTGTTATCAATTTTGGAAAGTGTGAAAATAGATAAGTCCCCTGGGCCAGATGGGATTCATCCTAGGATTCTCTGGGAAGCCAGGGAGGAGATTGCAGAGCCTTTGTCCTTGATTTTTATGTCGTCATTGTCGACAGGAATAGTGCCGGAAGACTGGAGGATAGCAAATGTTGTCTCCTTGTTCAAGAAGGGGTGTAGAGACAGCCCTGGTAATTATAGACCTGCGAGCCTTACTTCAGTTGTGGGTAAAATGTTGGAAAAGGTTAGAAGAGATAGGATTTATAATCATCTTGAAAAGAATAAGTTCATTAGAGATAGTCAGCACGGTTTTGTGAAGGGTAGGTCGTGCCTCACAAACCTTATTGAGTTTTTTGACAAGGTGACCAAACAGGTGGATGAGGGTAAAGGCGTGGATGTGGTCTACATGGATTTCAGTAAGGCGTTTGATAAAGTTCCCCACGGTATGCTATTGCAGAAAATACAGAAGTATGGGATTGAAGGTGAATTAGTGCTTTGGATCAGAAATTGGCGAGCTAAAGAAGACAGAGGGTGGTGGTTGATGGTAAATGTTCATCCTGGAGTATAGTTACTAGTGGTGTACCGCAAGGATCTGTTTTGGGGCCACTGCTGTTTGTCATTTTTATAAATGACCTGGATGATGGTGTAGAAGGGTGGGTTAGTAAATTTGCGGATGACACGAAGGTCAGTGGAGTTGTGGATAGTGCCGAAGGATTTTGCAGGTTACAGAGGGACATAGATAGGCTGCAGAGCTGGGCTGAGAGATGGCAAATGGAGTTTAATGCGGAAAAGTGTGAGGTGATTCACTTCGGAAGGAATAACAGGATTGCAGAATACTGGGCTAATGGGAAGATTCTTGGTAGTGTAGATGAGCAGAGAGATCTTGGTGTCCAGGTACATAAATCCCTGAAAGTTGCCACCCAGGTTAATAGAGCTGTTGAGAAGGCATATGGTGTGTTAGCTTTTATGAGTAGGGGGATCGAGTTTAGGAGCCACGAGGTCATGCTGCAGCTGGACAGAACTCTGGTGTTGCCGCACCTGGAGTCTTGCGTGCAGTTCTGGTCACCGCATTATAGGAAGGATGTTGAAGCTTTGGAAAAGGTGCAGAGGAGATTTACTAGGATGTTTCCTGGTATGGAGGGAAGGTCTTACGAGGAAAGGCTGAGGGACTTGAGGTTGTTTTCGTTAGAGAGAAGGAGGAGAAGAGGTGACTTAATAGAGACATATAAGATAATCAGAGGGTTGGACAGGGTGGATAGTGAGAGCCTTTTTCCTCGGATGGTGATGGAAAACACGAGGGGACATACCTTTAAGTTGAGGGGTGATAGATATAGGACAGATGTCAGAGGTAGTTTCTTTACACAGAGAGTAGTAGGGGCGTGGAACGCCCTGCCTGCAACAGTAGTCGACTCGCCAACTTCAAGGACATTTAAGTGGTCATTGGATAGACATATGGATGAAAATAGAATAGTGTAGGGCAGATGGTTTCACAGGTCGGCGCAACATCGAGGGCTGAAGGGCCTGTACTGCGCTGTAATGTTCTATGTTCTATTCTCTCTCCCTCTCTCTCTCCATTCATTCAGTGTCTATTCTCTCTCTCTCTCTCTCTCTCTCTCTCTCTCTCTGGCTCTATCTCTCTCCATTCATTCAAATAGTGTTCCCTCTCTCTCTCTTTATCTCCCCATTCATGCAATCTCCATTCCCTCCCTGTCTCTCTCTCCCTTCATTCAACCACTATTCTCGTTCTCTATGTCTCTCCCGGTCTACATTCATTCAATCACTATTCTCTCTCGCTGTCTCTCTCTCCATTCATTCAACGTCCATTGTCTCTCTCTCTCGCTCTCTCGATCTATTCATTCAATCCCTTTTCTCTCTCTCGCTCTCTCTCCATTCTTTCAAACACTATTCTATCTCTCCCTCTCTCTCTCTCTCTATTTATTCAATCTTCCTCTCTCTCTCCCCCCATTCAATCAATCACTATTCCCTCTCTCTCTCTCTCCATTCATTCAAACTCTATTCTCTCTCTCCCTTTCTCTCTATTTATTCTATCTCTCTCTCTCTCCCTCCATTCTTTAAATCTCTATTCTCTCCCTCTCTCTCTCTCCCTCTCCCTCCCTCCCTCTCCCTCTCCCTGTATCTCTCTCTCTCTCTCACTCCATTCATTCAATCTCTATTCTCTCTCTCTGTCCCTCGCTCCATTCATTCAATGTCTATTCTCCTTCTCTCTCTATTCATTCGATCTCTATTCGCTCCCTCATCTGTCTCTCCATTCATTCAATCTCTATTCTCTCTCTCTCTCTCTCTCGCTCACTCTATTCATTCAATTACTTTTCTATCTCTCTCTCTCACTCTCTCTCTCTATTCATTCAATCTCTGTTCTCTCTCTCACATTATATCTCATTCTATTCATTCAATCTCTATTCTTGCTCTCTTTCTCTCTCACACTATTCATTCAATCTGTATTCTCTCTCTCTCTCTCTCCCTCCATTCATTCAATCTCAACTCTCTCTCTCTCTCTCTCTCTCTCCCTCTCGCTCCATTAATTCCATCTCAATTCTCACTCTCTCTCTCTCTCTATCCATTCAATCTCTGTTCTCTCTCTCTCTCTCTGTCTCTCCATTAATTGAAACTCTATTCTCTCTCTCAAAGACTCACTCTATTCATTCAATCTCTATTATCTCTCTCTCTCTCTTCATTGAATCTCTATTCTCTCTCTCTCTCTCTCTCAATTCATTCAATCTCTATTCTCTCTCTCTCTTTCTCACTCTATTCATTCAATCTCTATTCTTTCTCTCTCTCACTTTATATCTCATGCTATTCATTCAATCTCTCATCTCTCTCTCTCTCTCTCTCACTCTATTCATTTAATCTCTATTCTATCTCACTCTCAGACGCTCTCTCTTTCTCTTCATTGAATCTCTATTCTCTCTCACTCTGACTTTATCTCTCACTCTATTCTATCTTCCTCTCTCTCTATCTCTCTCTCTCTTTTCATTCAATCTCTATTATTTCTCTCTCCCTCGCTCACTCTATTCATTCAAACCCTATTCTCTCTCTCTGTCTCTTTCTCTATTCATTCAATCCCTATTCTCTCTCTCTCTCTCTCTCTCCCTCTCGCTACATTCATTCAATCTCAATTCTCTCTCCATCTGTCTCTGTCTCTCTCTCTCTATGTCTTTCTCGGTCTACATTCATTCAATCACTATTCTCTCTCTCATTATCTTCCTCCATTCATTCAATGTCTATTCTCTCTCTCTCTCTCTCGATGGCTCTCTTTCCATTCACTCAATCAATTTTCTCTCTCTCTCTCTCACTCTCTCTCTCTCTCCATTCATTCAATCTCTATTCTCTCTCTCTCTCTCTCTCTATTCCTTCTCTCTCTCTCCATTTATTCTGTCTCTTCTCTCTCTCACACACAAACTCTCTCTCTCTCTTCATTGAATCTCTATTCTCCCTCACTGTGACTTTCTCTCCCACTCTATTCATTCAATCCCTGTTCTCTCTCTCTCTCTCTCTCTCCCTCCCTCCCGCTCCATTCATTCAATCTCAATTCTCTCTCCCTCTCTCTCTCTCTCCCTCTCTCTCTTTCACTCGATTCATTGAATCTCTGTTCTCTCACTCTCTCTCTCTCTCTCTCCACTGATTCAAACTCTATTCTCTCCCTCTTTCTCGCTCTATTCATTTAATCTCTATTCTCTCTCTCTCTCACTTTATATCTCATTATCTTCATTCAATCTCTAATCTCTATCTCTCTCTCACTCACTCTCTCTCTCTATTCATTCAATCTCTATTCTTGCTCTCTTTCTCTCTCACACTATTCATTCAATCTCTATTCTCTCTCTCTCTCTCTCTCTCTCCATTCATTCAATCTCAATTCTCTCTCTCTCTCTCTCTCTCTCCATTCATTCAATCTCAATTCTCTCTCTCTCTCTCTATCCATTCAATCTCTGCTCTCTCTCTGTCTCTCCATTCATTGAAACTCTATTCTCTCTCTCTCTCTCACACTCACTCTATTCATTCAATTTCTAATCTCTCTCTCTCTCTCTCTTCATTGAATCTCTATTCTCTCTCTCTCACACTCACTCTATTCATTCAATTTCTAATCTCTCTCTCTCTCTTCATTGAATCTCTCTTCTCTCTCTCTCTCTCTCTCTCACTCTATTCATTCAATCACGATGCTCTTTCTCTCTCTCTCTCTCTCTCTCTCTCTCTCTCAATTCATTCAATCTCTATTCTCTCTCTCTCTCTCTCTCACTCTATTCATTCAATCTCTATTCTCTCTCTCTCTCACACTCACTCTATTCATTCAATGTCTAATCTCTCTCTCTCTCTTTTCATTGAATCTCTATTCTCTCTCTCTCTCTCTCACTCTATTCATTCAATCACTATGCTCTCTCTGTCTCTCTCAATTCATTCAATCTCTATTCTCTCTCTCTCTCACTCTATTCATTCAATCTCTATTCTTTCTCTCTCTCACTTTATATCTCATGCTATTCATTCAATCTCTAATCTCTCTCGCTCTCAGACGCTCTCTCTTTCTCTTCATTGAATCTCTATTCTCTCTCACTCTGACTTTATCTCTCACTCTATTCTCTCTTCCTCTATCTCTCTCTCTCTTTTCATTCAATCTCTATTCTTTCTCTCTCCCTCTCTCTCACTCTATTCATTCAATCCCTATTCTCTCTCTCTTTCTTTTTAGAATTAGAATTAGAACATTACAGCGCAGTACAGGCCCTTCGGCCCTCGATGTTGCGCCGACCTGTGAAACCATCTGACCTACACTATTCCATTTTCATCCATGTGTCTATCCAATGTCCACTTAAATGTCCTTAAAGCTGGCGAATCTACTACTGCTGCAGGCAGGGCGTTCCACGCCCTTACTACTCTGAGTAAAGAAACTACCTCTCACATCTGTCCTATATCTATCACCCCTCAACTTGAAGCTATGTCCCCTCGTGTTTGCCATCACCATCCGAGGAAAAAGACGCTCACTATCCACCCTATCTAACCCTCTGATTATCTTATTTGTCTCTATTAAGTCACCTCTCCTCCTCCTTCTCTCCAAAGAAAACAACCTCAAGTCCCTCAGCCTTTCCTCGTAAGACCTTCCCTCCATACCAGGCAACATCCTAGTAAATTTCCTCTGCACCCTTTCCATAGCTTCCACATCCTTCCTATAATGCGGTGACCAGAACTGCACACAATACTCCAGGTGCGGTCTCACCAGAGCTTTGTCCAGCTGCAGCATGACCTCGTGGCTCCGAAACTCGACCCCCCTACTAATAAAAGCTAACACACCATATGCCTTCTTAACAGCCCTATTAACCTGGTTAGCAACCTTCAGGGATTTATGCACCTGGAAACCAAGATCTCTCTGTTCATCTGCACTACCAAGAATCTTCCCATTAGCCCAGTACTCTGCATTCCTGTTACTCCTTCCAAAGTGAATCACCTCACACTTTTCTGCATTAAACTCCATTTGCCATCTCTCAGCCCAGCTCTGCAGCCTATCTATGTCTCTCTGTACCCTACAACATCCTTCGGCACTATCCACAACTCCACCGACCTTAGTGTCATCTGCAAATTTACTAACCCACCCTTCTGCACCCTCTTCCAGGTCATTTATAAAAATGACAAACAGCAGTGGCCCCAAAACAGATCCTTGCGGTACACCACTAGTAACTAAACTCCAGGATGAACATTTGCCATCAACCACCACCCTCTGACTTCTTTCAGCTAGCCAATTTCTGATCCAAAGCTCTAAATCGCCTTCAACCCCATACTTCCGTATTTTCTGCAATAGCCTACCGTGGGGAACCTTATCAAACGCCTTACTGAAATCCATATGCACCACATCCACTGCTTTACCCTCATCCACCAGTTTGGTCACCTTCTCGAAAAACTCAATAAGTTTTGTGAGGCACGACCTACCCGTCACAAAACCGTGCTGACTATCTCTAATGTACTTATTCTTTTGAAGATGATTATAAATCCTGTCTCTTATAACCTTTTCCAACATTTTATCCACAACCGAAGTAAGGCTCACAGGTCTATAATTACCAGGGCTGTCTCTACTCCCTTTCTTGAACAAGGGGACAACATTTGCAATCCTCCAGTCTTCCGGCACTATTCCTGTCGACAATGACGACATAAAGATCAAGGACAAAGGCTCTGCAATCTCCTCCCTAGCTTCCCAGAGAATCCTAGGATAAATCCCATCTGGCCCAGGGGACTTATCTATTTTCACACCTTCCAAAATTGCTAACACCTCCTCCTTGTGAACCTCAATCCCATCTAGTCTCGTAGCCTGAATCTCAGTATTCTCAACAACATTTTCTTTCTCTACTGTAAATACTGACGCAAAATATTCATTTAACACTTCCCCTATCTCCTCTGATTCCACACACAACTTCCCACTACTATCCTTGATTGGCCCTAAACTAACTCTAGTCATTCTTTTATTCCTGATATACCTATAGAAAGCCTTAGGGTTTTCCCTGATCCGATCCACCAATGACTTCTCGTGTCCTCTCCTTGCTCTTCTTAGCTCTCCCTTTAGATCCTTCCTGGCTAGCTTGTAGCTCTCAAGCGCCCTAACTGAGCCTTCACGTCTCATCCTAACATAAGCCTTCTTCTTCCTCTTGACAAGCGCTTCAACTTCTTTCGTAAACCACGGCTCCCTCGCACGACAACTTCCTCCCTGCCTGACAGGTACATACTTATCAAGGACACGCAGTAGCTGCTCCTTGAATAAGCTCCACATTTCGATTGTTCCCATCCCCTGCAGTTTCCTTCCCCATCCTACGCATCCTAAATCTTGCCTAATCGCATCATAATTTCCTTTCCCCCAGTTATAATTCTTGCGCTGCGGTATATACCTGTCCCTGCCCATCGCTAAGGTAAACCTAACCGAATTGTGATCACTATCACCAAAGTGCTCACCTACATCTAAATCTAACACCTGGCCGGGTTCATTTCCCAGTACCAAATCCAATGTGGCATCGCCCCTGGTTGGCCTGTCCACATACTGTGTCAGAAAACCCTCCTGCACACACTGGACAAAAACTGACCCATCTAAAGTACTCAAACTATAGTATTTCCAGTCGATATTTGGAAAGTTAAAGTCCCCCATAACAACTACCCTGTTACTCTCACCCCTGTCGAGAATCATCTTCGCTACCCTTTCCTCTACATCTCTGGAACTGTTCGGAGGTCTATAAAAGACTCCCAACAGGGTAACCTCACCTCTCCTGTTTCTAACCTCAGCCCATACTACCTCAGTAGACGAGTCCTCAAACGTCCTTTCTGTCGCTGCAATACTCTCCTTGATTAACAATGCCACACCCCCCCCCCTCTTTTACCATCTTCTCTGTTCTTACTGAAACATCTAAATCCCGGAATCTGCAACATCCATTCCTGCCCCTGCTCTACCCATGTCTCTGAAATGGCCACTACATCGAGATCCCAGGTACCAACCCATGCTGCAAGCTCACCCACCTTATTCCGGATGCTCCTGGCGTTGAAATAGACACACTTTAAACCAGGTTCTTGCTTGCCAGTGCCCTCTTGCGTCCTTGTAACCATATCCCTGACCTCACTACTCTCAACATCCTGTACACTGGCACTACAATTTAGGTTCCCATTCCCCTGCTGAATTAGTTTAAACCCCCCCGAAGAGCACTAGCAAACCTCCCCCCCCAGGATATTGGTACCCCTCTGGTTCAGGTGAAGACCATCCTGTTTGTAGAGGTCCCACCTACCCCAGAAAGAGCCCCAATTATCCAGGAAACCAAAACCCTCCCTCCTGCACCAACTCCTCTCTCCCTATTCCTCGCTTCGCTATCACGTGGCACGGGCAACAACCCAGAGATAACAACTCTGTTTGTTCTCGCTCGAAGCTTCCACCCTAGCTCCCTAAATTTCTGTCTTAAATCCCCATCTCTCTTCCTACCTATGTCGTTGGTGCCTATGTGGACCACGACTTGGGGCTGCTCCCCCTCCCCATTAAGGATCCCAAAAACACGATCTGAGACATCACGAACCCTGGCACCTGGGAGGCAACATACCAACCGTGAGTCTCTCTCATTCCCACAGAACCTCCTATCTGTTCCCCTAACTATGGAGTCCCCAATGACTAATGTTCTGCTCCTCTTCCCCCTTCCCTTCTGAGCAACAGGGACAGACTCTGTGCCAGATATCTGTACCCCATCGCTTACCCCTGGTAAGTCGTCCCCCGCAACAGTATCCAAAACGGTATACCTGTTGTTGAGGGAAACGGCCACAGGGGATCCCTGCACTGCCTGCTGGTTCCCTCTCCTTCCCCTGACGGTAACCCATCTACCTACTTCTTTTACCTGAGGTGTGACTACCTCCCCATAACTCCTCTCAATAACCTCCTCCGCCTCCCGAATGATCCGAAGTTCATCCAACTCCAGCTCCAGTTCCCTAACGCGGTTCTCGAGAAGCTGGAGTTGGGTGCACTTCCCACAGATGCAGTCAGCAGGGACACTCTTGGCGACCCTTACCTCCCACATTCTGCAGGAGGAACATGCAACTGCCTTAACCTCCATTCCCACTATTCCAAATTCCCAACAAATCTACAGAAAACCCCAAAAAATAACAAAAAGTCAAAACTTGTTAGGTTAGCAATCCAACGGACAGAACTTCCGAAATAAAAAGCTTACCTTATCAACACACCAGAGTCCTTTTTTTGGTTAGAGGAGGAGGGTGGGTGGGAGACACTACACGTGTAGTGTCTCGGGTACAGCCACCACACAAATATATACCTTTTTCCTTACCCAGCAGTCCCCTGGTCCTCCGAAAACAAAAGGGAATTCACTTTTAAACTTACACTGAAATTGACTTCACAGCTGTAAGCCCGTTCACGCATCTCCGTTGCTATCAACGCTGCAGTCACCGAAACTAAAAGAAAGAGATTCGAAACCACACAAATATATACCTTTTTCCTTACCCAGCAGTCCCCTGGTCCTCCGAAAACAAAAGGGAATTCACTTTTAAACTTACACTGAAATTGACTTCACAGCTGGAAGCCCGTTCACGCACCTCCATTGCTATCAACGCTGCAGTCACCGAAACTAAAAGAAAGAGATTCAAAACCACACAAATATATACCTTTTTCCTTACCCAGCAGTCCCCTGGTCCTCCGAAAACAAAAGGGAATTCACTTTTAAACTGACACTGAAATTGACTTCACAGCTGTAAGCCTGTTCACGCACCTCCGTTGCTATCAACGCTGCAGTCACCGAAACTAAAAGAAAGAGATTCAAAACCACACAAATATATACCTTTTTCCTTACCCAGCAGTCCCCTGGTCCTCCGAAAACAAAAGGGAATTCACTTTTGAACTTCCACTGAAATTGACTTCACAGCTGTAAGCCCGTTCACGCACCTCCGTTGCTATCAACGCTGCAGTCACCGAAACTAAAAGAAAGAGATTCTAAACCACACAAATATATACCTTTTTCCTCACCCAGCAGTCCCCTGGTCCTCCGAAAACAAAAGGGAATTAACTTTTAAACTTACACTGAAATTGACTTCACAGCTGTAAGCCCGTTCACGCACCTCCGTTGCTATCAACGCTGCAGTCACCGAAACTAAAAGAAAGAGATTCAAAACCACACAAATATATACCTTTTTCCTTACCCAGCAGTCCCCTGGTCCTCCGAAAACAAAAGGGAATTCACTTTTAAACTGACACTGAAATTGACTTCACAGCTGTAAGCCCGTTCACGCACCTCCGTTGCTATCAACGCTGCAGTCACCGAAACTAAACTCTCTCTCCCTCTCGCTCCATTCATTCAATCTCAATTCTCTCTCTCTCTCTCTCTCTCTGGTCATTCAATCTCTATTCTTTCTCTCTCTCTCTCTCTCTCTCTCACTCTATTCATTCAATCCCTATTCTCTCTCTCTCTCTCTCTCTCTCTCTCTCACTCTATTCATTCAATCCCTATTCTCTCTCTCTCTCTCCCCCTCTCGCTACATTCATTCAATCTCAATTATCTCTCTATCTGTCTCTGTCTCTCTCTCTCTCTGTCTTTCTCGGTCTACATTCATACAAGCACTATTCTCTCTCTCATTCTCTTCCTCCATTCATTCAATGTCTATTCTCTCTCTCTCTCGATGGCTCTCTTTCCATTCACTCAATCACTTTACACTCTCACTCTCTCACTCTCTCTCTCTCTCTATACATTCAATCTCTATTCTCTCTCTCTCTCTCTCTATTCCTTCTCTCTCTCTCTCCATTCATTCTATCTCTCTTCTCTCTCTCTCACACAAACTCTCTCTCTCTCTTCATTGAATCTCTATCCTCCCTCACTCTGACTTTCTCTCCCGCTCCATTCATTCAATCTCAATTCTCTCTCTCTCTCTTTCACACAGACTATCTCTCTCTCTTCATTGAATCTCTATCCTCCCTCACTCTGACTTTCTCTCCCGCTCCATTCATTCAATCTCAATTCTCTCTCTCTCTCACACACAAACTCTCTATCTCTCTTCATTGAATCTCTATCCTCCCTCACTCTGACTTTCTCTCCCGCTCCATTCATTCAATCTCAATTCTCTCTCTCTCTCTCACACAAACTCTCTCTCTCTCTTCATTGAATCTCTATCCTCCCTCACTCTGACTTTCTCTCCCACTCGCTCCATTCATTCAATGCTCTCTCTCTCTCTCTCCATTGATTCAATTTCTATTCTCTCTCTCTCGCTCTATTCATTCAATCTCTATTGTCTTTTTCTCTCACTTTATATCTCATTTTATTCATTCAATCTCTATTCTCTCTCTCTCTCTCTCCCTCCATTCATTCAATCTCAATTCTCTCTCTCTCTCTCTCCCTCTCGCTCCATTCATTCAATCTAAATTCTCTCTCTCACGTTCTATTCGTTCAATCGCTATTCCTTTTTTCTCTCTCTCTCTCTCTCTCTCTCACTCCATTCATTCAATCCCTATTCTCTCACTCTCTCGCTACATTCATCCAATCTCAATTCTCTCTCTATCTGTCTCTGTCTCTCTCTCTCTCTCTTTCTCGGTCTACATTCATTCAATCACTATTCTCTCTCTCTTTCTCTTCCTCCATTCATTCAATGTCTATTCTCTCTCTCTCTCTCTCTCTCTCTCTGTCTCTCTCTATTCCTTCTCTCTCCCTCTCTCTCTCTCTCTATTCCTTCTCTCTCTCTGTCTCTCTCTATTCCTTCTCTCTCTCTCTCTCTCTATTCCTTCTCTCTCTCTCTCTCTCTCTCTCTCTCTCTATTCCTACTCTCTCTCTCTCTCTCTCTCTCTCTCTCTCTCTCTCTCTCTCTCTCTATTCCTTCTCTCTCTCTCTCTCTCTCTCTCGCTCTATTCCTTCTCTCTCTCTCTCTCTCTCTCTCTCTCTCTCTCTCTCTCTCTCTCTATTCCTTCTCTCTCTCTCTCTCTCTCTCTCTCTCTATTCCTTCTCTCTCTCTCTCTCTCTCTCTCTCTCTCTCTATTCCTTCTCTCTCTCTCTCCATTCATTCTATCTCTCTTCTCTCTCTCACACACAAACTCTCTCTCTCTCTTCATTGAATCTCTATTCTCCCTCACTCTGACTTTCTCTCACACTGTATTCGTTCAATCCCTGTTCTCTCTCTCTCTCTCTCTCTCCCTCTCGCTCCATTCATTCAATCTCAATTCTCTCTCTCTCTCTCTCTCTCTCTCACTCGATTCATTCATCTCAGTTCTCTCTCTCTCTCTGTCTCTCCATTCATTCAATCTCTATTCTCTCTCTCTCTTCATTGAATCTCTATTCTCTCTCTCTCTCTCTCCATTGATTCAAACTATATTCTCTCTCTCTCTTTCTCACTCTATTCATTCAATCTCCATTCTCCCTCTCTCTCTCACTTTATATCTCATTCTATTCATTCAATCTCTAATCTCTATCTCTCTCTCTCACTCACTCTCTCTCTATTCATTCAATCTCTATTCTTGCTCTCTTTCTCTCTCACACTATTCATTCAATCTCTATTCTCTCTCTCTCTCCCTCCATTCATTCAATCTCAATTCTCTCTCTCTCTCTCCCTCTCGCTCCATTCATTCCATCTCAATTCTCACTCTCTCTCTCTATCCATTCAATCTCTGTTCTCTCTCTCTCTCTGTCTCTCCATTCCTTGAAACTCTATTCTCTCTCTCTCTCTCTCTCTCTCTCTCTCACACTCACTCTCTTCATTGAATCTCTGTTCTCTCTCTCTCACTCTATTCATCCAATCATTATGCTCTCTCTCTCTCTCTCTCTCTCTCTCTCAATTCATTCAATCTCTATTGTCTCTCTCTCTCTCTCTCACTCGATTCATTCAATCTCTATTCTTTCTCTCTCTCACTTTATATCTCATGCTATTCATTCAATCTCTAATCTCTCTCTCTCTGTCTCTCTCTCACTCTATTCATTCAATCTCTATTCTATCTCACTCTCAGACGCTCTCTCTTTCTCTTCATTGAATCTCTATTCTCTCTCACTCTGACTTTATCTCTCACTCTATTCTCTCTTCCTCTATCTCTATCTCTCTCTCTTTTCATTCAATCTCTATTCTTTCTCTCTCTCTCTCTCTCTCACTCTATTCATTCAATCCCTGTTCTCTCTCTCTCTCTCCCCCTCTCGCTCCATTCATTCAATCTCAATTCTCTCTCTCTCTCTCGAGCTTGCTCTCTCTCCATTCACTCAATCACTTTTCTATCTCTCTCTCTCACTCTCTCCCTCTCGCCACATTCATTCAATCGCAATTCTCTCTCTATCTGTCTCTCTCTCTCTCTCTGTCTTTCTCGGTCTACATTCATTCAATCACTATTCTCTATCTCAGTCTCGCTCTCCATTC
Source organism: Heterodontus francisci (assembly GCF_036365525.1). Classification (NCBI taxonomy): domain Eukaryota; kingdom Metazoa; phylum Chordata; class Chondrichthyes; order Heterodontiformes; family Heterodontidae; genus Heterodontus; species Heterodontus francisci. Next base: position 13,750 of record NW_027140547.1, on the reverse strand, counting down.
ATTCAATATCTATTCTATCTCGCTCTCAGACGCTCTCTCTTTCTCTTCATTGAATCTCTATTCTCTCTCACTCTGACTTTATCTCTCACTCTATTCTCTCTTCCTCTATCTCTATCTCTCTCTCTTTTCATTCAATCTCTGTTCTTTCTCTCTCTCTCACTCTATTCATTCAATCCCTATTCTCTCTCTCTCTCTCCCCCTCTCGCTCCATTCATTCAATCTCAATTCTCTCTCTCTCTCTCTAGCTTGCTCTCTCTCCATTCACTCAATCACTTTTCTATCTCTCTCTCTCACTCTCTCCCTCTCGCCACATTCATTCAATCTCAATTCTCTCTCCATCTGTCTTTCTCTCTCTGTCTTTTTCGGTCTACATTCATTCAATCACTATTCTCTATCTCAGTCTCGCTCTCCACTCATTCAATGTCTATTCTCTCTCTCTCTCTCTAGCTTGCTCTCTCTCCATTCACTCAATCACTTTTCTTTCTCTCTCTCTCTCTCTGTCTCTCTCTCTCTCTCTCTCTCTCTCCATTCATTCTATCTCTCTTCTCTCTCTCTCACTCAAACTCTCTCTCTCTCTTCATTGAATCTCTATTCTCCCTCACTCTGACTTTCTCTCCCACTCGATTCATTCAATCCCTGTCCTCTCTCTATCTCTCTCTCCCTCTGGCTCAATACATTCAATCTCAATTCTCTCTCTCTCTCTCTCTCCCTCTCTCTCTCTCACTCAATTCATTCATCTCTATTCTCTCTCTCTCTCTTCATTGAATCTCCATTCTCTCTCTCTCTCTCTTTCTACATTGATTCTAACTCTATTCTCTCTCCCTCTTTCTCACTCTATTCATTCAATCTCTATTCTCTCGCTCTCTCTTCATTGAATCTCTATTCTCTCTCTCTCTCTCACTCCATTCATTCAATCACTATGCTCTCTCTCTCTCTCGCTCAATTCATTCAATCTCTATTCTCTCTCTCTTTCTCACTCTATTCATTCAATCTCTATTCTCTCTCTCTCTCTCACTTTATATCTCATTCTATTCATTCAATCTCTAATCTCTCTCTCTCTCTCACTCACTCTCTCTCTATTCATTCAATCTCTATTCTTGCTCTCTTTCTCTCTCACACTATTCATTCAATCTCTATTCTCTCTCTCTCTCTCTCCCTCCATTCATTCAATCTCAATTCTCTCTCTCTCTCTCTCCCTCTCGCTCCATTCATTCCATCTCAATTCTCTCTCTCTCTCTCTATCCATTCAATCTCTGTTCTCTCTCTCTCTCTGTCTCTCCATTCATTGAAACTCTCTTCTCTCTCTCTCTCTCTCACACTCACTCTACTCATTCAATCTCTAATCTCTCTCTCTCTCTCTCTTCATTGATTCTCTATTCTCTCTCTCTCTCACTCTATTCATTCAGTCACGATGCTCTCTCTCTCTCTCAATTCATTCAATCTCTATTCTCTCTCTCTCTCTCTCACTCTATTCATTCAATCTCTAATCTCTCACTCTCTCTCTCTCACTCTATTCATTCAATCTCTATTCTATCTCGCTCTCAGACGCTCTCTCTTTCTCTTCTTTGAATCTCTATTCTCTCTGACTCTGACTTTATCTCACACTCTATTCTCTCTTCCTCCATCTCTATCTCTCTCTCTCTTTTCATTCAATCTCTATTCTTTCTCTCTCCCTCTCTCACTCTATTCATTCAATCCCTATTCTCTCTCTCTCCCTCTCGCTGCATTCATTCAATCTCAATTCTCTCTCTCTCTCTCTCTCTCTCTCTCTCTCTCTAGTCATTCAATCTCTATTCTTTCTCTCTCTCTCTCTCTCTCTCACCCTATTCATTCAATCCCTATTCTCTCTCTCTCTCTCTCTCTCTCTCTCCCTCTCGCCACATTCATTCAATCTCAATTCTCTCTCTATCTGTCTCTCTCTCTGTCTCTCTCTCTCTCTCTCTCTCTCTGTCTTTCTCGGTCTACATTCATTCAATCCCTATTCTCTCTCTCTCTCTCCCTCTCGCCCCATTCATTCAATCTCAATTCTCTCTCTCTCTCCCTCTCACTCTATTCATTCAATCTCAATTCTCTTTCTCTCTGTCTCTCCATTCATTCAATCTCTATTCTCTCTCTCTCTCTAACTCTATTCATTCAATCTCAGTTCTCTCTCTCTCTCTCTGTCTCTACATTAATTCAATCTTTATTCTCTCTCTCACACACTCTCTCTCTCTCTCACTCTATTCATTCAATTTCTATTCTCTCTCTCTCTCTCTTCATTGAATCTCTATTCCCTCTCTCTCTCTCTCTCTTACTCTATTCATTCAATCTCAATGCTCTATCTCTCTCTCTCTCTCTCTCTCTCTCCATTCATTCAATCACTATTCTCTCTCTCTCTCACTTTATATGTCATTCTATTCATTTAAACTCTCTTCTCGCTCTCTCTCTCTCACTCTGTACATTCAATTTCTATTCTCTCTCTCTCTCTCTCTCTCTTCATTGAATCTCTATTCCCTCTCTCTCTCTCTATCTCTCTTACACTATTCATTGAATCTCAATACTCTATCTCTCGCTCTCTCTCTCTCCATTCATTCAATCACTTTTCTCTCTCTCTCTCTCACTCTCACTCTCTATTCATTCAATCTCTATTCATGATCTCTCTCTCTCTCACACACTATTCATTCAATCTCTATTCTCTCTCTCTCTCTCTCTCTCCCTGCATTCATTCAATTTCAATTCTCTATCTCTCTCTCCCTCTCGCTCCATTCATTCAATCCCAATTCTCTCTCTCTCTCACTCTCACTCTCTTCATTGTATTTCTATTCTCTCTCTCGCTCTCTCACTCTAATCATTCAATCTCAATGCTCTCTCTCTCTCTCTCTCTCTCTCACACTATTCATTCAATCTCGATTCTCTCTCTCGCCCTCCATTCATTCAATCTCAATTCTCTCTCTCTCTCTCTCCCTCTTCCTCCATTCATTCAATCTCAATTCTCTCTCTCTCTCTCGCTCTCTCTCTCTCTATCCAATCAATCTATGTTCTACCTCTCTCTCTGTCTCTCCATTTATTCAATCTCAATTCTCGCTCAATCTCTCTCACTCTCACTCTATTCATCCAATCTCTATTCTCTCTCTATCTCTCTCTTCGTTGAATCTCTGTTCTCTCTCTCTCTTACTCTATTCATTCAATCTCAATGCTCTCTATCTCTCCATTCATTCGAACTTTATTCTTTCTCTCTCTCTCACTCTATTCATTCAATATCGCTTCTCTCTCTCACTATCCCTCTTGCTCCACTCATTCAATCTCTATTCTTTCTCTCCCTCTCTCTCTCTCTCTCACCCTATTCATTCAATCCCTATTCTCTCTCTCTCTCTCTCTCCCTCTCGCCACATTCATTCATCTCAATTCTCTCTCTATCTCTCTCTCTCTCTCTCTCTCTCTCTCTCTCTCACTCTATTCATTCAATCTCAATTCTCTTTCTCTCTGTCTCTCCATTCATTCAATCTCTATTCTCTCTCTCTCTCTCTCTCTAACTCTATTCATTCAATCTCAGTTCTCTCTCTCTCTCTCTGCCTCTACATTAATTCAATCTCTATTCTCTCTCTCTCTCACTCTCTCTCTCTCACTCTATTCATTCAATTTCTATTCTCTCTCTCTCTCTCTTCATTGAATCTCTATTCCCTCTCTCTCTCTCTCTCTTACTCTATTCATTCAATCTCAATGCTCTATCTCTCTCTCTCTCTCCATTCATTCAATCACTATTCTCTCTCTCTCTCTCTCACTTTATATGTCATTCTATTCATTTAAACTCTATTCTCTCTCTCTCTCTCACTCTATACATTCAATTTCTATTCTCTCTCTCTCTCTCTCTCTCTTCATTGAATCTCTATTCCCTCTCTCTCTCTCTATCTCTCTTACACTATTCATTGAATCTCAATGCTCTATCTCTCGCTCTCTCTCTCCATTCATTCAATCACTTTTCTCTCTCTCTCTCTCACTCTCACTCTCTTTTCATTCAATCTCTATTCATGATCTCTCTCTCTCACACACACTATTCATTCAATCTATATTCTCTCTCTCTCTCTCTCTCTCTCTCTCTCTCCCTGCATTCATTCAATTTCAATTCTCTATCTCTCTCTCCCTCTCGCTCCATTCATTCTATCCCAATTCTCTCTCTGTCTCACTCTCACTCTCTTCATTGTATTTCTATTCTCTCTCTCGCTCTCTCACTCTAATCATTCAATCTCAATGCTCTCTCTCTCTCTCACTCATAGAACATAGAACATAGAACATACAGCACAGAACAGGCCCTTCGGCCCACAATGTTGTGCCGATCCTTTGTCCTCTGTCAAGGACAATTTAATCTATACCCCATCATTCTCCTTTATCCATATACCTATCCAAAAGCCTTTTGAAAGTCCCTAAAGTTTCTGACTCAACAACTTCCCCGGGCAAGGCATTCCATGCCTCGACCACTCTCTGGGTAAAGAACCTTCCCCTGACATCCCCCTTATATCTCCCACCCTTCACCTTAAATTTATGACCCCTTGTAACGCTTTGCTCCACCCGGGGAAAAAGTTTCTGACTGTCTACCCTATCTATTCCCCTGATCATCTTATAAACTCTTTTCATTCAATCTCGATTCTCTCTCTCTCCCTCCATTCATTCAATCTCAATACTCTCTCTCTCTCTCTCCCTCTTCCTCCATTCATTCAATCTCAATTCTCTCTCTCTCTCTCGCTCTCTCTCTCTATCCAATCAATCTATGTTCTACCTCTCTCTCTGTCTCTCCATTTATTCAATCTCAATTCTCCCTCAATCTCTCTCACTCTCACTCTATTCATCCAATCTCTATTCTCTCTCTATCTCTCTCTTCGTTGAATCTCTGTTCTCTCTCTCTCTCACTCTATTCATTCAGTCTCAATGCTCTCTATCTCTCCATTCATTCGAACTCTATTCTATCTCTCTCTCTCACTCTATTCATTCAATATCGCTTCTCTCTCTCACTATCCCTCTTGCTCCACTCATTCAATCTCATTTCTCCCTCTCTCTCTCTCTCTCTCTCACTCTGACCCTATTCATTCAATCTCTATTCTCTCTCTCTCTCTCTCTCTCTATCTTCATTGAATCTCTATTCTCTCTCTCTCTCACTCTATTCATTCAATCTCAATGCTCTCTCTCTCTCACTCACTCTATTCATTCAATCTCTATTCTCTCTAACTCTCTCACATTATATCTTATTCTATTCATTCTATCTCTATTCTCTCTCTCTCCCTCCATTCATTCAATCTCAATTCTCTATCTCTCTCTTTCTGTCTCTCCATTGATTCAATCTCTATTCTCTCCTTCTCTTTCTCTCTCCATTCATTCAATCTCTATTCTCTCTCTCTCTCTCTCTAACTCAATTCATTCAATCTCAGTTCTCTCTCTCTCTCTCTGTCTCTACATTAATTCAATCTCTATTCTCTCTCTCTCTCTCACTCTATCATTCAATTTCTATTTTCTCTCTCTCTCTTCATTGAATCTCTATTCCCTCTCTCTCTCTCTCTCTTACTCTTTTCATTCAATCTCAATGCTCTATCTCTCTCTCTCTCCATTCATTCAATCACTATTCTCTCTCTCTCTCTCTTTCTCACTCTGTTCATTCAATCTCTATTCTCTCTCTCTCTCACTTTATATGTCATTCTATTCATTTAATCTCTATTCTCTCTCTCTCTCTCTCTCACTCTATACATTCAATTTCTATTCTCTCTCTCTCTCTATCTTCATTGAATCTCTATTCCCTCTCTCTCTCTATCTCTCTCACTCTATTCATTGAATCTCAATGCTCTATCTCTCGCTCTCTCTCTCCATTCATTCAATCACTTTTCTCTCTCTCTCTCTCACTCTCACTCTCTATTCATTCAATCTCTATTCATGATCTCTCTCTCTCACACACACTATTCATTCAATCTCTATTCTCTCTCTCTCTCTCTCTCTCTCTCTCTCTCTCTCTCTCTCCCTGCATTCATTCAATTTCAATTCTCTATCTCTCTCTCCCTCTCGGTCCATTCATTCAATCCCAATTCTCTCTCTCTCTCACTCTCACTCTCTTCATTGTATTTCTATTCTCTCTCTCGCTCTCTCACTCTAATCATTCAATCTCAATGCTCTCTCTCTCTCTCACTCTATTCATTCAATCTCGATTCTCTCTCTCTCCCTCCTTTAATTCAATCTCAATTCTCTCTTTCTCTCTCTCCCTCTTCCTCCATTCATTCAATCTCAATTCTCGCTCTCTCTCTCGCTCTCTCTCTCTCTATCCAATCAATCTATGTTCTACCTCTCTCTCTGTCTCTCCATTTATTCAATCTCAATTCTCGCTCAATCGCTCTCACTCTCACTCTATTCATCCAATCTCTATTCTCTCTCTATCTCTCTCTTCGTTGAATCTCTGTTCTCTCTCTCTCTCACTCTATTCATTCAATATCGCTTCTCTCTCTCACTATCCCTCTTGCTCCACTCATTCAATCTCTATTCTCCCTCTCTCTCTCTCTCTTACTCTGACCCTATTCATTCAATCTCTATTCTCTCTCTCTCTCTCTCTCTCTATCTTCATTGAATCTCTATTCTCTCTCTCTCTCACTCTATTCATTCAATCTCAATGCTCTCTCTCTCTCACTCACTCTATTCATTCAATCTCTATTCTCTCTAACTCTCTCACTTTATATCTTATTCTATTCATTCTATCTCTATTCTCTCTCTCTCTCCCTCCATTCATTCAATCTCAATTCTCTATCTCTCTCTCTCTGTCTCTCCATTGATTCAATCTCTATTCTCTCCTTCTCTTTCTCTCTCTATTCATTCAAACTCTAATCTCTCTCTCTCTCCCTCTCTCACTCTCTCTCTCTCTCTCTCCCTCTCTTGATTCAATCTCTATTCTCTCTCTCTCTCCCTCCATTCATTCAATCTCAATTCTCTCTCTCTCTCTCGCACTCTCACTACCCATTCAATCTCTGTTCTCTCTCTCTCTCTGTATCTCCATTCATTCAATCTCTATTCTCTCTGTCTGTCTGTCTCTCTCTCTCTCTCTCTCTCTCTCTCTCTCACTTCATTGAATCTCTATTCCCTCTCTCTCTCTCACTCTATTCATTCATTCTCTATTATCTCTCTCTCTCACTCTATATATCATTCTATTCATTCAATCTCTATTCTCTCTCTTTCTCTCCCTCCATTCATTCAATCTCAATTCTCCCTCTCTCTCCCTTCCTCTCCCTCTTGCTCCATTCATTCAATCTCAATTCTCTCTCTCTCTCTCTCGCTCTCTCTCTCTATCCATTCAATCTCTGTTCTCCCTCTCTCTCTGTCTCTCCATTTATTCAATCTCTATTCTCTCCCTCTCTCTCTCTCACTCTATTCATTCAATCTCTATTCTCTCTCTCTCTCTTCATTGAATCTCTATTCTCTCTCTCTCTCAACTCTATTCATTCAATCTCTATTCTCTCTCTCTGTCTCTCTCTCTCTCACTCTATTCAATCAATCTCTATTTTCTCTCTCTCTCACTTTATATCTCATTCTATTCATTCAATCTATATTCTGTCTCTCTCTCTCTCTCTCTCCCTCCATTCAGTTAATCTCTATTCTCTCTCTCTCTCTCCCTCTCGCTCCATTCATTCTATCTTAATTCTCTATCTCTCTCTCTCTCTCTCTCCTTTCATTGCAGCAGCTTTTTCGGGAGCAGAGAGTGAGCGAGTGAGCAGCTGGGAAGGTCAGTTTGAAAGTAAATTTAATTTCCTTTTGTTTTTCGGTGGAGGCCAGTGGCTGCTGGGTAAGTAAAACACTATATATTTGGGCGGTTTGAAATAACTTTCCTTTCATTGCAGCAGCTTTTTCGGGAGCAGAGAGTGAGCGAGTGAGCAGCTGGGAAGGTCAGTTTGAAAGTAAATTTAATTTCCTTTTGTTTTTCGGCGGAGGCCAGGGGGCTGCTGGGTAAGTAAAACACTATATATTTGGGCGGTTTCTGAACCCGAGACACCACACTTGTCGTGTCTCCCACCCGCCCTCCTCCTCTAATCAAAAAAAAAAGGACTCGGTGGGGTGTTTATCAGGGAAGGCTTTTTCGATTTCTCTGGTTTTATTGTGATTGGTAAAAACCTTTCGTTCCTTTTCATTTAACTAAATTAAGCTTAAGATTAAAAATGGCAGGAGATCTCAGACCCGTGTCATGCTCCTCTTGCTCAATGTGGGAGCTCAGGGACACGGCTGATGTCCCTGACTCCTTCACGTGCAGGAAGTGTGTCCAACTGCAGCTCTTGTTGGACGCATACGGCTCTCGAGCTGCGGATGGACTCACTTTGGAGCATGCGCGATGCTGAGGAGGTCGTGGATAGCACGTTTAGCGAATTAGTCACACCGCAGATTAGGATTGCTGAGGGAGAAAGGGAATGGGTGACCAAAAGGCAGAGAAAGAGCAGGAAGGCAGCGCAGGAGTCCCCTGCGGTCATCTCCCTCCAAAACAAGTATACCGTTTTGGATACTGTTGGGGGAGATGGCTCACCAGGGGAAGGCAGCAGTAGCCGGGTCCATGGCACTGTGGCTGGCTCTGCTGTTCAGAAGGGCGGGATAAAGAGTGGAAGGGCTATAGTCGTAGGGGATTCGATTGTAAGGGAGTAGATAGGCGGTTCTGTGGTCGAAAACGAGGCTCCCGAATGGTATGTTGCCTCCCAGGTGCACGGGTCAGGGATGTCTCAGATCGGCTGCAGAACATTCTAAAGGGGGAGGGTGAACAGCCAGTTGTCATTGTGCACATAGGCACTAATGATATAGGTAAAAAACGGGATGAGGTCCTACAAGCAGAGTTTAGGGAGTTAGGAGCCAAGTTAAAAAGTAGGACCTCAAAGGTAGTAATCTCAGGATTACTACCAGTGCCACGTGATAGTCAGAGTAAAAATGAAAGAATAGTCAGGATGAATGCGTGGCTTGAGAGATGGTGCAGGAAGGAGGGGTTCAGATTTTTGGGACATTGGGACCGGTTCTGGGGGAGGTGGGACTATTACAAATTGGACGGTCTACACCTGGGCCGGACTGGAACCAATGTCCTTGGAGGTGCTTTTGCTGACGCTGTTGGGGAGGGTTTAAACTAATGTGGCAGGGGGATGGGAACGAATTGAGGTCAGTTGACAGTAAGGAGGTAGTAACAAAAGCCTGTAAGGAACTAGATAATGAAGTCAGTGTGACTAAGGGAAGAACAGGCAGGGAGCAGATGATGAATATAAAGGGACTGGTGGTCTGAGGTGCATTTGTTTTAATGCAAGAAGTGTAGTAGGTAAGGCAGATGAACTTAGGGCTTGGATTAGTACCTGGGAGTATGATGTTATTGCTATTACTGAGACTTGGTTGAGGGAAGGGCATGATTGGCAACTAAATATCCCAGGATATCGATGCTTCAGGCGGGATAGAGAGGGAGGTAAAAGGGGTGGAGGAGTTGCATTACTGGTCAAAGAGGATATCACAGCTGCGCTGAAGGAGGGCACTATGGAGGACTCGAGCAGTGAGGCAATATGGACAGAACTCAGAAATAGGAAGGGTGCGGTAACAATGTTGGGGCTGTACTACAGGCCTCCCAACAGCGAGCGCGAGATAGAGGTACAAATATGTAAACAGATTATGGAAAGATGTAGGAGCAACAGGGTGGTGGCGATAGGAGATTTTAATTTTCCCAACATTGACTGGGATTCGCTTAGTGTTAGAGGTCCAGATGGAGCAGAATTTGTAAGGAGCATCCAGGAAGGTTTTCTGGAGCAGTCTGTAAATAGTCCAACTCGGGAAGGGGCCATACTGGATCTGGTGTTGGGGAATGAGCCCGGCCAGGTTGTTCAAGTTTCAGTAGGGGACTACTTTGGGAATAATGATCACAATTCCGTAAGCTTTCAAATACTCATGGACAAAGACGAGAGTGGTCCTAAAGGAAGAGTGCTAAATTGGGGGAAGGCCAACTATACCAAAATTCGGCAGGAGCTGGGAAATGCAGATTGGGAGCAGCTGTTTGAAGGTAAATCCACATGTGATATGTGGGAGACTTTTAAAGAGAGGTTGATTAGCGTTCAGGAGAGACATGTTCCTGTGAAAATGAGGGATAGAAATGGCAAGATTAGGGAACCATGGATGACAGGTGAAATTGTGAGACTAGCTAAGAGGAAAAAGGAAGCATACATAAGGTGTAGTCGGCTGATGAAAGACGAAGCTTTGAAAGAATATCGGAATGTAGGACCAATCTGAAACGAGGAATTAAGAGGGCTAAAAGGGGTCATGAAATATCTTTAGCAAACAGGGTTAAGGAAAATCCCAAAGCCTTTTATTCATATATAAGGAGAAAGAGGGTAACTAGAGAAAGGATTGGCCCACTAAAGGACAAAGGAGGAATGTTATGCTTGGACTCAGAGAAAATGGGTGAGATTCTAAACGAGTACTTTGCATCGGTATTCACCGAGGAGAGGGACATGACGGATGTTGAGGTTAGGAACAGATGTTTGATTACTCTAGGTCAAGTCGGCATAAGGAGGGAGGAAGTGTTGGGTATTCTAAAGGGCATTAAGGTGGACAAGTCCCCAGGTCCGGATGGGATCTATCCCAGGTTACTGAGGGAAGCGAGAGAGGAAATAGCTGGGGCCTTAACAGATATCTTTGCAGCATCCTTAAACACAGGTGAGGTCCCGGAGGACTGGAGAATTGCTAATGTTGTCCCCTTGTTTAAGAAGGGTAGCAGGGATAATCCAGGAAATTATAGACCGGTGAGCCTGACGTCAGTGGTAGGGAAGCTGCTGGAGAAGATACTGAGGGATAGGATCTATTCCCATCTGGAAGAAAATGGGCTTATCAGTGATAAGCAACATGGTTTTGTGCAGGGAAGGTCATGTCTTACCAACTTAATAGAATTCTTTGAGGAAGTGACAAAGTTGATTGATGAGGGAAGGGCTGTCGATGTCGTATACATGGACTTCAGTAAGGCGTTTGATAAGGTTCCCCATGGCAGGCTGATGGAGAAAGTGAAGGCGCTTGGGGTCCAAGGTGTACTAGCTAGATGGATAAAGAACTGGCTGGGCAACAGGAGACAGAGAGTAGCAGTAGAGGGGAGTTTCTCAAAATGGAGACGTGTGACCAGTGGTGTTCCACAGGGATCCGTGCTGGGACCACGGTTGTTAGTGATATACATTAATGATTTGGAGGAAAGTATAGGTGGACTGATTAGCAAGTTTGCAGACGACACTAAGATTGGTGGAGTAGCAGATAGTGAAG